>NC_060120.1:106748519-107051549 GCF_021461395.2 Schistocerca americana
TGGAACTGATTTTCCATTATCTGTTCTTCTTTGAAATAATTATGAAAAATCCGCCTCGATTGCATGAACTACCTGGTGTTTACCTAGGTTTCAGCGTGGGTAACCACGGATCGGGACCTAACTGATTGCCAAAAGTTGTCACACAAATAGCAAATTGAGCAAATGATAAAAGCAATGATGCGCGGGAATTAAGACGTATTTGATAGCAACGCATGACAAACTTTGTGCACGGATGGTAAATCAGCCACAAGCTAATGTGGAGGTCCTATAATTAGGTAGAAATTACAACTAAACTAAAAAGATAGCTATGCTAAGGACGTTATTGTTAACGGATAAAACTGCACTAATAATGATGTAGACCGAATTTTTTCTATCTTTAATGAGTTTCATGATAACATCAGTTTTACACTGGAGAAGGAATCATTGACGAGGTCCTTGAACTATTTGGATCTCACGTTGATGGTGGTGGATAGCCGTATTGAGTTTAATATATATCGGAAAGACACGTCCTCTGATATCATCATTTCTGTAGATTCGGCGCATCCACATGCCCACAAGATGGCCTTTTTCCATTCAAGTATACATCGAGCTACAGCTATCCCCTTGTCACCGGAGGTGCTAGAAACTAAATTGGTCATACTGGAAGCTATCACTAGAAATAATCATTATAGTTCACAACTGGTAAGACGTTTGTACAATAAGAAAATAAATAAAAATATGGTACGCCTCCCACATTAGGAGATTTAGTAAATGGCAAACCAATGGCAACAGTATCTATCCCTTTTGTAGGTAATGTTAGTTACAAATTAGGGCGTTTGCTTAGAGCCTATAACTTTAGAGTAGCCTTTTCCACCAACAATAACCTGCACGAGAATTTAATCCACTCGTTGCAGATGACAGATGATAAACTGTCTCAGTCTGGAGTGTATAAATTACTTGCGGTGACTGTCCAAAACTTTACATAGGTCAAACAGGCCGAGCTCTCATGACGAGATATAAAGAGCACAGCCCCACTAGAAGCGGTGATGGCACGAGGGTTTCCACTTATGCAGAACACCTTATATAAATGGCTCATGCGCCGAGTCCTCCGTCTAATATCGAGTTGCTTCATGCTGAAGTTAAGGGTTCAAAATTGGACATCTTAGAAGAAATGCAGATTTTTAAACACTTGCAGTAAGCCAAAGCCGATGTCCTTAACGAATTAAAAAACAGAAATTTCTTTGAAGGTGCCGGTCCTTTACTTGATTCTTCACATTATGTTGCACGACGTCACGTCGAAGTTGGTTGATGCCCGCGCACGATGTTCATTGTTCACGGATGGTAACGATGCCCCCCCCCCCCCACCCCCCACCCCCCCATTTTGGTATGTTTTCCCTCCTACTGTGTTGAGGGTTTGGTTAGCCAAGAAGAACACCATTTGTATTTTCTTATTGCTGTGTGCTTTTAGGAGGTATTTTATGTATCTTCGTTGGCTTCTATGTAATTATAAAATCATGGAGCCAAGGTATGTTATAAATGTTTAACGTCTTCTGATTATGGCGTGGTCAGCAGCTTAGTATTATGGCGATGTAGCAACTATGGTTGTTTCTGCTGCAGATATTATTAGTGCAGTTTTATCCGTTAACAATAATGTCCTTAGCACAGCTATCTTTTTAGTTTAGTTGTAATTTCTACCCAATTCTAGGGCCTGAGTACGACATTCACAATACCAGAAGGAATCAGTGACCCCTATGACCATTATGTCAGTTCTAGTTTTGGAGGAGAAAAGGGCTGCTGAACTGCCCCACTCCTCAGGCAAATTATGTTCTCGTTTGTTTACGCTTTCAGCCAAGTGGTGTGTTACACTGTCTGCACTTTGTCTTCACTCCTTCCATTATTTGTGTTCTACAAAGAACTTTGCAGTAGCATAATAATAGAATCACTTTTTGTGGGATTAATAAAATAGTTTTAATAATAAATTAATTAATTAGTTTTTTAATAGCTGAGAGATATTCTAATGGGCATAAATTATTTTTAAAAAAATCATTACACAATAAGGACAACATTTAATCACTTTGTGTTAGATGATGGAACAAGCAGTTAACAAAATATGGAAAAGAAACATGCTTCTAAGATACCACTCTCTGCACATACAGTTTCTCAAATTGTTATAAAATAAATTTTGGACACCAGTATAGCTATTGTGGGATGTCAACATACCTTTCATTTATCTGTTTCTCAAAAAGAGTGAAGCAACAGATATCTAACTCAACATTTTTGTAACTATTTGGCAATTAATCACTTCATTCTTCAGAAAAATACCAGCATACTTACTTTGATTCAAAATATCTCAGTACAAACCATCACCTCAGTTGCCTGTTTCTCCAGTTGATGGGACTATACATGCTTTAACTGCGAGTGTACTTAAGTACTCCTAACATCAGATTAATTGATCCTAAGTATATTCATCACTTTCTCTTAAAATATAGCTCAGAGCATTGCCTAAAGACAAGATTGATAGCTTATTTGGTATATTTCAACTCTTTGTTTTACAGAATTAGACAATCATTGTTATTGTACAACCAAAAAAGTTAACTGTGTGAAACATTAAAGCATTACTTTGCAGGAGATTTATGGAAGTTGAAGTTAATTGTTAACTCATGATGGTAAAGTTTATGTTGGTGTAGTGAAATGAACAAGTCAATCAAAGGTATTACCATTGTTCTGAGGCATCAAGGGATCACCAATTTAGTACTGGAGGGCAGTGTGGAGGGTAAAAATCATACAGGGAGACAAAGAGATGAATACACTAAGCAGATTCAGAAGGATATAGGTTGCAGTAGGTACTGGGAGATGAAGAAATTTGCACAGGGTAGAGTAGCATGGAGAGCTGCATCAAACCAGTCTCAGGACTGAAGACAACAACAACAGATAAAAATGTTTGTTGGGGAAGTTTAGGTAGGACATTGAAGATAAATAAAAAACAGTTTAATCATTTAGTTCTACAATTATTTACTCATCAATGTTAAATCATGGGAGACTCAAAATAAAGAAGAATCAGATAATTGTGACATAAGGTGCACATTTCCCTTCATCAACATGTTGAAGTTCTCATCTGAGTATGAGGCTCATTTAGGAGACAAAATGTACTTGCATTTTTTGCCTACGGAAAATGGTTGTTTGGCTGCAGCACTTCAGGGTATAGGGGTATAATGTTTAATAAATAAATTTACTAAAACCTGCTTCCCAAGAAATACTGCATCACTGAATGAGTTTTTGACATGTCCAACCACATTTTGACTAGATTCTGGGTTTTACTTTTTACAGATGTGTTAGTACTAGGCTTCTCTTTAGATTGAGTGACAGATGTTAAAAAGTCTTTGTCTTCCTCATCATCTTCCTCGTAGGTACCTAATTAATGAGTAATGGACTCAAAGAAAGTTAAAGAGTAAGTTAATGTTTTTTAATTAACTTACATGTTAACTTTGTTAATTAATGATTAATGAATTAAAGTCTTGTACCCAGCTCTGGGGACAGTGGACTTAAAGTAAATAAAGTATTTACTCAGCAGAAGCAACCAACAAGAATATTGTGTAACTAGGTACCCACACATCTAGCCGTCTAGCAGAGTTCTCTTTGAGGATCTTGGAATTCTTACACTCGTGTCTCTCTCTCTCTCTCTCTCTCTCTCTCTCTCTCTCTCTCTCTCTCTCTCTCAAGAAGACTTGTATATTACAGTCTTTAAGTAGACTTCACCTCCTTATCAAGGGTTCTAAGTAGTTATATGCACTCCGATGCAAAGGTTTCAACAAGCTACCATCTAACTTGAAAATTGGGTATCTCTACCAGTACAAAAGAAAATTAAAAATATAAATTAGCTACTCATTTTATGAATTATCTTATTATCTTGTTTCAGTGATTGAAAATTCCTGTTTGCTACATAGCACACAACAGTGCTCATTGTGAAGCTGCATACAAGTAATAGTATATTGTACAGGCTTATGTTGTTAAATTATTTTTGTATATATAACATAATGCCATATTAAACATTAAATTAATTAGATGTAAGTAACAATTAAAAAATAAAAAACAGTGTTATCAAGTAAATAATAAGCTACCAGTAGAAGATGAAAAGTGCCTATTTAATATAACTGAAGAAGTAACAGCTTTTTCCCTTTTTCTTCTTGTCGTCCTCCTTCAGATGCACAACTTTCTTTCTACTTTACTGGGCTTCATTTACCACACATTGTATTAAGCACTATGACAGTTTGTTATTGTTACAGTGTATGGATTAAGTTTTTATCATTTACTTTTCTATTTTTAGTGTATACTTTGACCCATTCTATGTCCCTAAAGGCTCTCCTCCTTTGAGATCTACAGAACACAGTGAATGAATTATTCAGGATGCTATAAATTAAAACACTCAGAGACATAAGCAAATTATGTGATCTATTTTTAACTTCTTTTTTTCAGTTCACCATAATTTTTATGGAAAAAGAAGAAGTAATGTCAGACACAGGCCTCTGATCCACACTGATTTTGGTATGAATGTTGTCATCAACGCACTCAAGAAATGCTTAACGCGGACTACAGTGCTAACGCATTTGATCTTGGAAGGACTCTACTTTACAAAAAATAATCTGTCTTTATTGTGTACAGTACGTATTTGTTTAAACCTACTTATTCACACACTAATAGTCTAAGGTCTCCCAGACTGACATCATGTGACTTTTGTTTTACAAAAACTTTTAAGTCACATTGTTCAGAGGTCAGTTGATGTCATTGGCAAGCTCAAAAAAAGCTATTCACCATTGTACACATGTCCCAGAATAACAACTAAAAATCCTCTTTTGTGTCATTCCACTTATCATACAAGTTTTTCTCATGACTTGTAGCTCCCACACTGAATCACTGTAATGGTACTGTGAATTGTATTGTATCACAGTACAGACCATTGGCTGAAATGAGGCAGTGAGGTCAGTGAGACACTGTCCTTACATTTGAAAAAAGTATAGCTCAAATTCCGACCACCCCCTCAGTGATTTCCATACATCAATTTATACAAAAGGTGAAATTCTTTGCCTTGGCACCGCACAGCTGACATCCTTCCATATTGATGTCCACTCAGGTTATTTTTTTGTCACTCAATATTGTCTCATATAATGGAAGGAAACATTCCACGTGGGAAAAATTATATATAAAAACAAAGATGAGGTGACTTACCGAACAAAAGCGCTGGCAGGTCGATAGACACACAAACATACACACAAAATTCAAGCTTTCGCAACAAACTGTTGCCTCATCAGGAAAGAGGGAAGGAGAGGGGAAGACGAAAGGAAGTGGGTTTTAAGGGAGAGGGTAAGGAGTCATTCCAATCCCGGGAGCGGAAAGACTTACCTTAGGGGGAAAAAAGGACAGGTATACACTCGCACACACGCACATATCCATCCACACATACAGACACAAGCAGACATATTTAAAGACAAAGATTTTGGGCAGAGATGTCAGTCGAGGCAGAAGTGTAGAGGCAAAGAAGTTGTTGAAAGACAGGTGAGGTATGAGTGGCGGAAACTTGAAATTAGCGGAGATTGAGGCCTGGCGGAAGACGAGAAGAGAGGATATACTGAAGGGCAAGTTCCCATCTCCGGAGTTCGGATAGGTTGGTGTTGGTGGGAAGTATCCAGATAACCCGGACGGTGTAACACTGTGCCAAGATGTGCTGGCTGTGCACCAAGGCATGTTTAGCCACAGGGTGATCCTCATTACCAACAAACACTGTCTGCCTGTGTCCATTCATGCGAATGGACAGTTTGTTGCTGGTCATTCCCACATAGAATGCATCACAGTGTAGGCAGGTCAGTTGGTAAATCATGTGGGTGCTTTCACACGTGGCTCTGCCTCTGATCGTGTACACCTTCCGGGTTACAGGACTGGAGTAGGTGGTGGTGGGAGGGTGCATGGGACAGGTTTTGCATCGGGGGCGGTTACAAGGATAGGAGCCAGAGGGTAGGGAAGGTGGTTTGGGGATTTCATAGGGATGAACTAACAGGTTACGAAGGTTAGGTGGACGGCGGAAAGACACTCTTGGTGGAGTGGGGAGGATTTCATGAAGGATGGATCTCATTTCAGGGCAGGATTTGAGGAAGTCGTATCCCTGCTGGAGAGTCACATTCAGAGTCTGGTCCAGTCCCGGAAAGTATCCTGTCACAAGTGGGGCACTTTTGTGGTTCTTCTGTGGGGGATTCTGGGTTTGAGGGGACGAGGAAGTGGCTCTGGTTATTTGCTTCTGTACCAGGTCGGGAGGGTAGTTGCGGGATGCGAAAGCTGTTTTCAGGTTGTTGGTGTAATGATTCAGGGATTCCGGACTGGAGCAGATTCGTTTGCCACGAAGACCCAGGCTGTAGGGAAGGGACCGTTTGATGTGGAATGGGTGGCAGCTGTCATAATGGAGGTACTGTTGCTTGTTGGTGGGTTTGATGTGGACGGACGTGTGAAGTTGGCCATTGGACAGGTGGAGGTCAACGTCAAGGAAAGTGGCATGGGATTTGGAGTAGGACCAGGTGAAACTGATGGAACCAAAGGAGTTGAGGTTGGAGAGGAAATTCTGGAGTTCTTCTTCACTGTGAGTCCAGATCATGAAGATGTCATCAATAAATCTGTACCAAACTTTGGGTTGGCAGACTTGGGTAACCAAGAAGGCTTCCTCTAAGCGACCCATGAATAGGTTGTCGTACGAGGGGGCCATCCTGGTGCCCATGGCTGTTCCCTTTAATTGTTGGTATGTCTGGCCCTCAAAAGTGAAGAAGTTGTGGGTCAGGATGAAGCTGGCTAAGGTGATGAGGAAAGAGGTTTTAGGTAGGGTGGCAGGTGATCGGCGTGAAAGGAAATGCTCCATCGCAGCGAGGCCCTGGACGTGCGGAATATTTGTGTATAAGGACGTGGCATCAATGGTTACAAGGATGGTTTCCGGGGGTAACAGATTGGGTAAGGATTCCAGGCGTTCAAGGAAGTGGTTGGTGTCCTTGATGAAGGATGGGAGACTGCATGTAATGGGTTGAAGGTGTTGATCTACGTAGGCAGAGATACGTTCTGTGGGGGCTTGGTAACCAGCTACAATGGGGCGGCCGGGATGATTGGGTTTGTGGATTTTAGGAAGAAGGTAGAAGGTAGGGGTGCGGGGTGTCGGTGGGGTCAGGAGGTTGATGGAGTCAGGTGAAAGGTTTTGCACGGGGCCTAAGGTTCTGAGGATTCCTTGAAGCTCCGCCTGGACATCGGGAATGGGGTTGCCTTGGCAAACTTTGTATGTGGTGTTGTCTGAAAGCTGACGCAGTCCCTCAGCCGCATACTCTCGATGATCAAGTACCACGGTCGTGGAACCCTTGTCCGCCGGAAGAATGACGATGGATTGGTCAGCCTTCATATCACGGATAGCCTGGGCTTCAGCAGTGGTGATGTTGGGTGTAGGATTAAGGTTTTTCAAGAAGGATTGAGATACAAGGCTGGAAGTCAGAAATTCCTGGAAGGTTTGGAGAGGGTGATTTTGAGGAAGAGGAGGTGGGTCCCGCTGTGACAGAGGACGGAACTGTTCCAGGCAGGGTTCAATTTGGATGGTGTCTTGAGGAGTTGGATCATTAGGAGTAGGATTAGGATCATTTTTCTTCGTGGCAAAGTGATACTTCCAGTAGAGAGTACGAGTGTAGGACAGTAAATCTTTGACGAGGGCTGTTTGGTTGAATCTGGGAGTGGGGCTGAAGGTGAGGCCTTTGGATAGGACAGAGGTTTCGGATTGGGAGAGAGGTTTGGAGGAAAGGTTAACTACTGAATTAGGGTGTTGTGGTTCCAGATTGTGTTGATCGGAATTTTGAGGTTTTGGAGGGAGTGGAGCTGGAAGTGGGAGATTGAGTAGATGGGAGAGACTGGGTTTGTGTGCAATGAGAGGAGGTTGAGGTTTGCTGGAAAGGTTGTGAAGGGTGAGTGAGTTGCCTTTCCGGAGGTGGGAAACCAGGAGATTGGATAGTTTTTTGAGGTGGAGGGTGGCATGCTGTTCTAATTTACGGTTGGCCTGTAGGAGGATGCTCTGAACAGCCGGTGTGGATGTGGGAGAGGAAAGATTAAGGACTTTTATTAAGGATAGGAGTTGACGGGTGTGTTCATTGGCTGAGTTGATGTGTAGGTGAAGGATTAGGTGGGTGAGGGCAATGGATTGTTCAGTTTGGAACTGGTATAGGGACTGATGGAAGGAAGGGTTGCAGCCAGAGATGGGAACTTTGAGTGTGAGGCCTTTGGGGGTAATGCCAAATGTCAGACAAGCCTGAGAAAATAAAATGTGCGAGCGTAATCTGGCTAGGGCGAAGGCATGTTTGCGGAGGGAATGTAAATAAAACTTAATGGGGTCATTGTGGGGGTGTTGTGAGGGTGACATGGTATTAAAGGTGGAAAGTGTAACATGAGGTGAAATGAAAATGAAAATAAAAATATAAATATATGGGGAGAGATAAAGGTGAACCGGAAAGAAACTGGAGATCTGGAATGAAAAAAGGCGAAAAGGTGTTGGTTACAGCTGGGCTATGTTGGACTTAGGTTGGTAGACAACGATGTGCATAAAGGTTAGGTGGTTGTGTTGCCGCCAAAACACGTTAAAGGACGGAGAAATTCGGGAAAATTTCGAAAAAACTGCGTGTAGTATATTAAAAGGAGTGGTACTGTGGTGGCAGATTATGAAAATGAGGCTAACAATTGTCTGACGAAGAAATAATGGCGTTAAAACCTGTGGGAAGCGGCTAAAAATGATCAGTGATGTGGGAAAAACGGAAATGGAAATAAAGCGAAAGTTATTAGAACTGGCCGAAATGGTTGTTTAAAAGGTGAAAGGAGCTGTTTGTGAACTAGAAACGGTGGATATTATAGCGGCGGTAGTGCTGAAAGCGGCAAAAAAAATTTATTTTTTTGGTTATGGTTTGGAAGTGGGTTACGTATTATTGAGTATATATATAGGCGGGATAAAATAGTATAGCAGATTACGGTAAAAAGGAGAAGGTGAATACAAAGTGAAACTACTGGCAAAAACAGAAAGAGGAAAATAAGACGACAGAAAAGATTTCGAAATGCCAACAGTGACAATAACAAACGTAATTGTTGGATTCAAATTAATGATATCAATATAATGGAAGGAAACATTCCACGTGGGAAAAATTATATATAAAAACAAAGATGAGGTGACTTACCGAACAAAAGTGCTGGCAGGTCGATAGATACACAAACAAACAGGGCAGGAATATCATTACACCAACAACCTGAAAACAGCTTTCGCATCCCGCAACTACCCTCCCGACCTGGTACAGAAGCAAATAACCAGAGCCACTTCCTCGTCCCCTCAAACCTAGAATCCCCCACAGAAGAACCACAAAAGTGCCCCACTTGTGACAGGATACTTTTCGGGACTGGACCAGACTCTGAATGTGACTCTCCAGCAGGGATATGACTTCCTCAAATCCGGCCCTGAAATGAGATCCATCCTTCATGAAATCCTCCCCACTCCACCAAGAGTGTCTTTCCGCCGTCCACCTAACCTTCGTAACCTGTTAGTTCATCCCTATGAAATCCCCAAACCACCTTCCCTACCCTCTGGCTCCTATCCTTGTAACCGCCCCCGATGCAAAACCTGTCCCATGCACCCTCCCACCACCACCTACTCCAGTCCTGTAACCCGGAAGGTGTACACGATCAGAGGCAGAGCCACGTGTGAAAGCACCCACATGATTTACCAACTGACCTGCTTACACTGTGATGCATTCTATGTGGGAATGACCAGCAACAAACTGTCCATTCGCATGAATGGACACAGGCAGACAGTGTTTGTTGGTAATGAGGATCACCCTGTGGCTAAACATGCCTTGGTGCACAGCCAGCACATCTTGGCACAGTGTTACACCGTCCGGGTTACCTGGATACTTCCCACCAACACCAACCTATCCGAACTCCGGAGATGGGAACTTGCCCTTCAGTATATCCTCTCTTCTCGTCATCCGCCAGGCCTCAATCTCCGCTAATTTCAAGTTTCCGCCACTCATACCTCACCTGTCTTTCAACAACTTCTTTGCCTCTACACTTCTGCCTCGACTGACATCTCTGCCCAAACTCTTTGTCTTTAAATATGTCTGCTTGTGTCTGTATGTGTGGATGGATATGTGCGTGTGTGCAAGTGTATACCTGTCCTTTTTTCCCCCCTAAGGTAAGTCTTTCCGCTCCCGGGATTGGAATGACTCCTTACCCTCTCCCTTAAAACCCACTTCCTTTCGTCTTCCCCTCTCCTTCCCTCTTTCCTGATGAGGCAACAGTTTGTTGCGAAAGCTTGAATTTTGTGTGTATGTTTTGTTTGTTTGTGTGTCTATCGACCTGCCAGCGCTTTTGTTCGGTAAGTCACCTCATCTTTGTTTTTATATATAATTTTTCCCACGTGGTATGTTTCCTTCCATTATATTGATATCATTAATTTGAATCCAACAATTACGTTTGTTATTGTCACTGTTGCATTTCGAAATCTTTTCTGTCGTCTTATTTTCCTCTTTCTGTTTTTGCCAGTAGTTTCACTTTGTATTCACCTTCTCCTTTTTACCGTAATCTGCTATACTATTTTATCCCGCCTATATATATATACTCAATAATACGTACCCCACTTCCAAACCATAACCAAAAAAATAAATTTTTTTTGCCGCTTTCAGCACTACCGCCGCTATAATATCCACCGTTTCTAGTTCACAAACAGCTCCTTTCACCTTTTAAACAACCATTTCGGCCAGTTCTAATAACTTTCACTTTATTTCCATTTCCGTTTTTCCCACATCACTGATCATTTTTAGCCGCTTCCCACAGGTTTTAACGCCATTATTTCTTCGTCAGACAATTGTTAGCCTCATTTTCATAATCTGCCACCACAATACCACTCCTTTTAATATACTACACGCAGTTTTTTCGAAATTTTCCCGAATTTCTCCGTCCTTTAACGTGTTTTGGCGGCAACACAACCACCTAACCTTTATGCACATCGTTGTCTACCAACCCAAGTCCAACATAGCCCAGCTGTAACCAACACCTTTTCGCCTTTTTTCATTCCAGATCTCCAATTTCTTTCCGGTTCACCTTTATCTCTCCCCATATATTTATATTTTTATTTTCATTTTCATTTCACCTCATGTTACACTTTCCACCTTCTAATACCATGTCACCCTCACAACACCACCACAATGACCCCATTAAGTTTTATTTACATTCCCTCCGCAAACATGCCTTCGCCCTAGCCAGATTACGCTCGCACATTTTATTTTCTCAGGCTTGTCTGACATTTGGCATTACCCCCAAAGGCCTCACACTCAAAGTTCCCATCTCTGGCTGCAACCCTTCCTTCCATCAGTCCCTATACCAGTTCCAAACTGAACAATCCATTGCCCTCACCCACCTAATCCTTCACCTACACATCAACTCAGCCAATGAACACACCCGTCAACTCCTATCCTTAATAAAAGTCCTTAATCTTTCCTCTCCCACATCCACACCGGCTGTTCAGAGCATCCTCCTACAAGCCAACCGTAAATTAGAACAGCATGCCACCCTCCACCTCAAAAAACTATCCAATCTCCTGGTTTCCCACCTCCGGAAAGGCAACTCACTCACCCTTCACAACCTTTCCAGCAAACCTCAACCTCCTCTCATTGCACACAAACCCAGTCTCTCCCATCTACTCAATCTCCCACTTCCAGCTCCACTCCCTCCAAAACCTCAAAATTCCGATCAACACAATCTGGAACCACAACACCCTAATTCAGTAGTTAACCTTTCCTCCAAACCTCTCTCCCAATCCGAAACCTCTGTCCTATCCAAAGGCCTCACCTTCAGCCCCACTCCCAGATTCAACCAAACAGCCCTCGTCAAAGATTTACTGTCCTACACTCGTACTCTCTGCTGGAAGTATCACTTTGCCACGAAGAAAAATGATCCTAATCCTACTCCTAAAGATCCGACTCCTCAAGACACCATCCAAATTGAACCCTGCCTGGAAAAGTTCCGTCCTCCGTCACAGCGGGACCCACCTCCTCTTCCTCAAAATCACCCTCTCCAAACCTTCCAGGAATTTCTGACTTCCAGCCTTGCATCTCAATCCTTCTTAAAAAACCTTAATCCTACACCCAACATCACCACTGCTGAAGCCCAGGCTATCCGTGATATGAAGGCTGACCGATCCATCGTCATTCTTCCGGCGGACAAGGGTTCCACGACCGTGGTACTTGATCGTCGGGAGTATGTGGCTGAGGGACTGCGTCAGCTTTCAGACAACACCACATACAAAGTTTGCCAAGGCAACCCCATTCCCGATGTCCAGGCGGAGCTTCAAGGAATCCTCAGAACCTTAGGCCCCCTGCAAAACCTTTCACCTGACTCCATCAACCTCCTGACCCCACCGACACCCCGCACCCCTACCTTCTACCTTCTTCCTAAAATCCACAAACCCAATCATCCCGGCCGCCCCATTGTAGCTGGTTACCAAGCCCCCACAGAACGTATCTCTGCCTACGTAGATCAACACCTTCAACCCATTACATGCAGTCTCCCATCCTTCATCAAGGACACCAACCACTTCCTTGAACGCCTGGAATCCTTACCCAATCTGTTACCCCCGGAAACCATCCTTGTAACCATTGATGCCACGTCCTTATACACAAATATTCCGCACGTCCAGGGCCTCGCTGCGATGGAGCATTTCCTTTCACGCCGATCACCTGCCACCCTACCTAAAACCTCTTTCCTCATCACCTTAGCCAGCTTCATCCTGACCCACAACTTCTTCACTTTTGAGGGCCAGACATACCAACAATTAAAGGGAACAGCCATGGGCACCAGGATGGCCCCCTCGTACGCCAACCTATTCATGGGTCGCTTAGAGGAAGCCTTCTTGGTTACCCAAGTCTGCCAACCCAAAGTTTGGTACAGATTTATTGATGTCATCTTCATGATCTGGACTCACAGTGAAGAAGAACTCCAGAATTTCCTCTCCAACCTCAACTCCTTTGGTTCCATCAGTTTCACCTGGTCCTACTCCAAATCCCATGCCACTTTCCTTGACGTTGACCTCCACCTGTCCAATGGCCAACTTCACACGTCAGTCCACATCAAACCCACCAACAAGCAACAGTACCTCCATTATGACAGCTGCCACCCATTCCACATCAAACGGTCCCTTCCCTACAGCCTGGGTCTTCGTGGCAAACGAATCTGCTCCAGTCCGGAATCCCTGAATCATTACACCAACAACCTGAAAACAGCTTTCGCATCCCGCAACTACCCTCCCGACCTGGTACAGAAGCAAATAACCAGAGCCACTTCCTCGTCCCCTCAAACCCAGAATCCCCCACAGAAGAACCACAAAAGTGCCCCACTTGTGACAGGATACTTTCCGGGACTGGACCAGACTCTGAATGTGACTCTCCAGCAGGGATACGACTTCCTCAAATCCTGCCCTGAAATGAGATCCATCCTTCATGAAATCCTCCCCACTCCACCAAGAGTGTCTTTCCGCCGTCCACCTAACCTTCGTAACCTGTTAGTTCATCCCTATGAAATCCCCAAACCACCTTCCCTACCCTCTGGCTCCTATCCTTGTAACCGCCCCCGATGCAAAACCTGTCCCATGCACCCTCCCACCACCACCTACTCCAGTCCTGTAACCCGGAAGGTGTACACGATCAGAGGCAGAGCCACGTGTGAAAGCACCCACATGATTTACCAACTGACCTGCTTACACTGTGATGCATTCTATGTGGGAATGACCAGCAACAAACTGTCCATTCGCATGAATGGACACAGGCAGACAGTGTTTGTTGGTAATGAGGATCACCCTGTGGCTAAACATGCCTTGGTGCACAGCCAGCACATCTTGGCACAGTGTTACACCGTCCGGGTTATCTGAATACTTCCCACCAACACCAACCTATCCGAACTCCGGAGATGGGAACTTGCCCTTCAGTATATCCTCTCTTCTCGTCATCCGCCAGGCCTCAATCTCCGCTAATTTCAAGTTGCCGCCACTAAT
The DNA here is from genome assembly GCF_021461395.2 of Schistocerca americana. Classification (NCBI taxonomy): domain Eukaryota; kingdom Metazoa; phylum Arthropoda; class Insecta; order Orthoptera; family Acrididae; genus Schistocerca; species Schistocerca americana. The sequence continues at coordinate 106,762,582 of NC_060120.1, forward strand.
ACCTCACCTGTCTTTCAACAACTTCTTTGCCTCTACACTTCTGCCTCGACTGACATCTCTGCCCAAACTCTTTGTCTTTAAATATGTCTGCTTGTGTCTGTATGTGTGGATGGATATGTGCGTGTGTGCGAGTGTATACCTGTCCTTTTTTCCCCCTAAGGTAAGTCTTTCCGCTCCCGGGATTGGAATGACTCCTTACCCTCTCCCTTAAAACCCACTTCCTTTCGTCTTCCCCTCTCCTTCCCTCTTTCCTGATGAGGCAACAGTTTGTTGCGAAAGCTTGAATTTTGTGTGTATGTTTGTGTTTGTTTGTGTGTCTATCGACCTGCCAGCGCTTTTGTTCGGTAAGTCACCTCATCTTTGTTTTTATATATAATATTGTCTCATAAGTATATGGTGAGGAAAAAAAAGAAATCATTCTCCCTCTTCATATACTGACATAGGAGTTGTCATACTGTCGTCCATTACATTATTCTTCAATTACAAGAAAAATTTGTCTAGTTACTGTAGTTTATTGATTATAAAAATTTAACATTTATAAAATATGCAGTAATAAACAAACGCATTAATAGTATATTTTACAGAGGTTTATTGTAGTGTGTAGAATTTCATACATATTTAGCATATGGACACACAAAATCCATGATATGGTTTCAGTCAGCTTTTTTGATATTCTGCACCAGATATTTCATAGTGCATAAAAGTTCAAAAAAATTAAATTTTTTTAAAAGTAACCAATGGTTGTAAGCTATCAAGGATAAAGTGTCAGACAATATGCCATCTATATCTTTATATGTAACTGTTATAGAAATGACTCATAACCAGTCAATGAATGCAGACATAGCTACCAGCATCTCACAAATTCCTTCTGATTACTATGAAAAATCAAGTAATCATTGATCTTGCTTGTTTCGTTCTTGTGTAGGCAAAAGCATTTCTGAAACTGCATGTCAACAGTCAAATCATTACCAGCCATTCTTCAATTTATATGAGACTACTGAATTATGAATATAAATCTGTGAAATCTCTGACAATGGTACCATACTTGCCTTTCAGATGCAGTAGAACCCCTCCTAATCCTTCAACTAGCCCAGGAAAAATGAAACTTTGCAAACATTAAATCTTGCACATTTAGTCAAGAACGTCATTAAAAATGGTAAAATCACAGGTGTGCCTAGAACTCTCCATCACGATATGGTTAATCTCAGGCTCATGGTGGAAAGGTTAATACTACAACAAAAGGCTGCACATTGCACTTGTCTGTCGGTGACCTCAAACACTACATATTATTTGTGGAATTCCTGAATGGAAGGAGCAGGTGACAGAGACAGAGAAGAAGTCCATCTTGGGTCAGATACAGCCCCAAACACTTTCCCAATTAATACCAATAATGAGCCACTACTGAAAGAGACCCATACTTCATATACACTGATGACCAAGCTTTGGTCATCAGGGGCAGTGTATGTGAGAAGTTTGAAGCAATGTTCTCTAAAGCCTTGAGAGCCTCAAACAATATTGACTTAAGTCCAACAGATAAAAAAATAAAATCAGGTTCACATCGCCTCTGCAACAGGCATGCTCCATGTTACATGGAGAAGAACACTATTGAAGCATTGCCCATATTCTAAATACTTTGGTGTTATTCTGGACAGTGTCCTGAGATATATGCTGCTGTGCACCAACACCAGAATGAAATTCAGTGGCAGAAACAATACTCTCTACAAAATTGTACTCTCAGATTGGGTCTTTAAACCAAAAATGGTAAAAAGAACAGTGCTGGAAATTTGCTGTGACGGTGAAGAAAATACCTCTGTAATTTGCTAAAAATGTGCTCATGTTAAGCAACTTTATGTTGCACCTAATTAAGTCTGCAAACTCATCACCAGCTGTCTAACCTATTTCCACAGATAGCATCTACAATCTGGCAGGAACTGTTCCACCAGCATATGGGAGGCACATGCCTACAAAGAGAGAACGGAGTCTTCCACATTCAAACAACAAGTGCTAAATGGCATTTGACAGGCTCCCCAAAGGCTAAAAATCAAGAAATAGCTTGCTCAGAGCAACTGAGGACTACAAACACTAAACTCAACTGAAAGTGGAGACATGTTCAACTTCTAAAGTGAATTGCTGCATAAATCTACTAGAACTAGACCATGCCCATCCTGAAAATGAGCTGTGGACAGAAACAACAAGATCCCAAGCAAATCTCCTAAAATGAAGATACCTTTAGTAGTGTTGGCAAAAGGAGATCCCAGACAGCTAGCAGTGCTGTTGCCAGTTTTCAGTTGCACAGCAAAAACTGCTGCAGGTGAAAACAACAGTCTTCTACATAACTGCCGCAAACTGCTGCATTACCATAGACATGTTTGCAAAATCCCATTATATAATTTGTAGAGGCAGGTACAAAAAGCAGTCGCATCAAGCCCACTGCAGCTGTTAGGGATCTCCTTTTGACGATTCTTCTAAAGTACCATTTAATCTGTGCAGTTGTGGTTGGTACAGACAACCCAACACATGCATTCCTGCTTCCTGCTCTGATTGCCCCACCTATTGCATGCTGGATAGGAATATCAGAAGAACAAGTCCCTGGCCATCTCAGACCTGGGAATTCTGGAAATCTCTTAAGACTGTGGACAGGGAAAAAAAGATCCAATGCAAATCTAAAGTGTGGATACTCAGTACCATCTAACAAGTATAAATGTGGTGAAGTCCAGACAACCTAGTACATGTATTCCTACTGTTAACAGCCCCACTAAGTTCAACCTGGGTGACCTCGTATCAGGAATTCCTAATGCAGTTGACATTGTCCTCTTCTGACCTAACTAATCTTTTCTGTTTCATACAAATTTACTTTGTGTGTGTGTGTGTGTGTGTGTGTGTGTGTGTGTGTTTTGTACTGTAAATGTTATAAACACCGTAAGTGTACTATGTGATTTATTCTTATAAATTGTACTGACTTTTTACCATGTAATTTGTAATCTGCAATGTAGGAAATGATAGATTGCTACTTACTGTAAAGAAGACACTAAGTTGTAGGCAAGCACAATTAAAAGACATTTACAAAGCTTTTGAGCATAGCCTTCATTGGCACAAGAGAAACAGAGGAACACAGACCATTCATACACACAACAAGCCCATCTCACATACACGACTGCCAACTTCGGCAGCTCAGGTGGAATGCAACTATCACATGGAATGGCAGCAGTTGTCTGGAGCAGTTGGGAGGGGAAGTGGAAGGGATAGTAGTGTATGGGCAGAGGGATGGAGGAACACTGTCTGGCAGAGTGTGCAGTGTCTAGAATGCCAACAGGCACAATGCAGTGGTAGGAGAGAGGGGGTGGAAACTGTTGGGTGGAGGGTGTGAGGTCAGTATGTTACCATAGGTTGAGGCTGTTATAATTACGAAGTGGAGAATGTGTTGTAATGATAACTCCCATCTCTGTAGTTCAGAAAAGCTGATGGTGGAGTGGAGGATCCAGATGGCTCCTATCTAACCACCTGCTGGTCACCTTTCAGGAATTTCTTACCTCTATCTTAGTTTCACCATCCTTCCCCAGATCCCTTTTCCAGAGTGCCAACCTTTCAGCAGAAGAAAGAATAGCCAAGACGACCTGAAAACAAATCCTGACCTAATCATCATTACTGCAGACAAAGGTTCCACCACTGTTGTTATGAATCACAGTGACTACCTGGCAGAAGGCCTCCACCAATATCTGATTCTTCCACCTATAAACTCTGTGAGAGGGATTCTATCCCGGATGTCCAACACAAACTCCAATCCCTGCTTAAACCTTAGACTCCTTGCAGAACCTCTCCCCTGAATCCATCTCGCTCCTCACCCCTATGACACCCTGCACACCCAGCTTCTACACGTTCCCCAAAATCCACAACCCAACAATCCTGAGCACCCCTTTGTGGCTGGTTATTGTCCCCCACTGAAAAAAATTTTGGCGCTCAATGACCAAAGCCTCCATCCAATTGCCTGTAATCTAGCCTCTCACATCAACAATATCAACCACTTCCTTCACCAGCTCTCCACCATTGCCACCCCTTAACCTTCTGGATCCCTGCTCTTCACTGTTGACACCCCTCCCTATACACCAACATCCCTCATGCCCATGGTCTTACTGCTATTGAACACTATCTATCCCAACATACTTCAGACTCCAAACCCACTGCCGCACTCCTCGTATACCTTATTAACTTTATCCTAACCTCTACTACTTCTCCTTTGAAAGGAAAGTACACAAACAAATCCACGATACAGCCACAGGCCCCTGCATGGCATCCTCCCACGTCAACCTGTTTATGGCATCTGGAGGAGACCTTCCTAGCCTCCCAAAATGGCAAACCCTTTGTTTGGTTCAGGTTCATTGATGATATATTTATGATCTGGACTCAGGGCAAAGACACCCTATCTTCATTTTTTCCCAACCACAACAACTTCTGTCCCATCTTCTTCACCTGGTCCTCCTCATCCCAGTGTGCCATCTTCCTTGACATTGACCACCTCCTCTCTGGTGGCTCCATCCGCACCTCAGTCCACATTAAACCCACCACCCATCAATACTACCTGCATTTCAACAACTGTCATCCCTTTCACACAAAAAATCATTGCCACACAGTTTGGCCACCTGGGGGCAGTGTACCTGCAGTGGTAAGCACTCCCTTGCTCAGTATGCTAAGGGTCTCATCAAGGCCTTCACAGACAGCCACTAACCCCAAATGCAGTCCACAAACAGATCCCATGCCATTTCCCCTCACAACCCCAATTCTCTCACCTCCACCAAGAACTAGTCACAAGGCAGTGCCCCCTTCATCACCCAGTACCACCCTGGACTGGAACAACTGAACCACATCCTTTGCCAGGGTTTTGATTACCTATCATCATGCCCTTAAATATCAACCACTTCCTTCACCAGCTCTCCACCATTGCCACCCCTTAACCTTCTGGATCCCTGCTCTTCACTGTTGACACCCCTCCCTATACACCAACATCCCTCATGCCCATGGTCTTACTGCTATTGAACACTATCTATCCCAACATACTTCAGACTCCAAACCCACTGCCGCACTCCTCGTATACCTTATTAACTTTATCCTAACCTCTACTACTTCTCCTTTGAAAGGAAAGTACACAAACAAATCCACGATACAGCCACAGGCCCCTGCATGGCATCCTCCCACGTCAACCTGTTTATGGCATCTGGAGGAGACCTTCCTAGCCTCCCAAAATGGCAAACCCTTTGTTTGGTTCAGGTTCATTGATGATATATTTATGATCTGGACTCAGGGCAAAGACACCCTATCTTCATTTTTTCCCAACCACAACAACTTCTGTCCCATCTTCTTCACCTGGTCCTCCTCATCCCAGTGTGCCATCTTCCTTGACATTGACCACCTCCTCTCTGGTGGCTCCATCCGCACCTCAGTCCACATTAAACCCACCACCCATCAATACTACCTGCATTTCAACAACTGTCATCCCTTTCACACAAAAAATCATTGCCACACAGTTTGGCCACCTGGGGGCAGTGTACCTGCAGTGGTAAGCACTCCCTTGCTCAGTATGCTAAGGGTCTCATCAAGGCCTTCACAGACAGCCACTAACCCCAAATGCAGTCCACAAACAGATCCCATGCCATTTCCCCTCACAACCCCAATTCTCTCACCTCCACCAAGAACTAGTCACAAGGCAGTGCCCCCTTCATCACCCAGTACCACCCTGGACTGGAACAACTGAACCACATCCTTTGCCAGGGTTTTGATTACCTATCATCATGCCCTTAAATATCAACCACTTCCTTCACCAGCTCTCCACCATTGCCACCCCTTAACCTTCTGGATCCCTGCTCTTCACTGTTGACACCCCTCCCTATACACCAACATCCCTCATGCCCATGGTCTTACTGCTATTGAACACTATCTATCCCAACATACTTCAGACTCCAAACCCACTGCCGCACTCCTCGTATACCTTATTAACTTTATCCTAACCTCTACTACTTCTCCTTTGAAAGGAAAGTACACAAACAAATCCACGATACAGCCACAGGCCCCTGCATGGCATCCTCCCACGTCAACCTGTTTATGGCATCTGGAGGAGACCTTCCTAGCCTCCCAAAATGGCAAACCCTTTGTTTGGTTCAGGTTCATTGATGATATATTTATGATCTGGACTCAGGGCAAAGACACCCTATCTTCATTTTTTCCCAACCACAACAACTTCTGTCCCATCTTCTTCACCTGGTCCTCCTCATCCCAGTGTGCCATCTTCCTTGACATTGACCACCTCCTCTCTGGTGGCTCCATCCGCACCTCAGTCCACATTAAACCCACCACCCATCAATACTACCTGCATTTCAACAACTGTCATCCCTTTCACACAAAAAATCATTGCCACACAGTTTGGCCACCTGGGGGCAGTGTACCTGCAGTGGTAAGCACTCCCTTGCTCAGTATGCTAAGGGTCTCATCAAGGCCTTCACAGACAGCCACTAACCCCAAATGCAGTCCACAAACAGATCCCATGCCATTTCCCCTCACAACCCCAATTCTCTCACCTCCACCAAGAACTAGTCACAAGGCAGTGCCCCCTTCATCACCCAGTACCACCCTGGACTGGAACAACTGAACCACATCCTTTGCCAGGGTTTTGATTACCTATCATCATGCCCTTAAATGAGAGACATCCTACCCAAGATCCTTCCCACCACTCCTAAAGTGGTGTTCCATCACTCCACCCAACCTCCACAGCACCCTAGCCCATCCCGGTGCCACTCCTAATTCAACCCCTTGCCACAGGATCATATTCCTGTAGAAGACCCGGGTGCAAGACCTAACCAATCCACCTACCCTGCACTTTCTATTCAAGTCCTGTCACAGATTTATCCTACTGCATCAGGGACTGGGTTACCTGTAAAAGCAGCTATGTCATTTACCAGCTGTGCTGCAACCCTTGCACAGCTTTTTATATTGGTGTGACTAACAATCAGCTGTCCACAAGGACAAATGGCCACCACCAAACTATCACCAAGAACAAAGTAGACCACCTTGTGGCACAGCATCCAGCTGAACATGATACGGTTGATTTCAATGGCTGCTTCACTACCCGAGACTTCTGGATCCTCTCTCCACCACCAGCTTTTCTGAATTGCGCAGATAGGAGTTATCGTTATGACACATTCTCTGCTCCCGTAGTTATACCAGCCTCAACCTACGGTTACATACCACTCTCACACACTCTACCCAGCAGTTTCTACACCCACTGTCCTATCATCTAATCCCCATTCTCGTCTCTCAGCCTCTTTGTTTGCTGTCCTCTAACAATGCACTCACCCATCTTTCTCCACTCCTCTCCTTTTTGCTCCTCTTTTCCCCACCTTCTTGCCCCACAACCTCCTGACACTGCACCTGTTGACATTCTAGTCCCTGCACACTCCAACAAACAGCTTCCGTCTGTCCTACTTACACACTACTATCCCTTCCCTTCCCCACTCCCTCCACATTGCTGCTGCCATCCCACATGATAGTTGCATTCCAGCCTCAGCTGCCAAAGTCGGCAGTCATGTGTGCGTGAAGTGTGCTTGCTTGCGTGTATGAATGGTGTGTGTTTCTCTTTTACTGATAAAGGCTAAGGCTGAAAGCTTTGTGTAAGTGTCTTTTAATTGTGCCAGTCTGCATCTTCTTTACATTAAGTAGCAATCTATCTTTTCCTATATTGTTGATATTCCTACATAGAATTTCCATTGTTTAATTTGTAATCCGATGATTCTGACATGAGTGAAAAAACTAAATTAGGAAGATTTCTGTAACAGTTCCTACATAGTGTAAAGTGTCCCACCTGATATGAATCCATGAACAAGACCTGCTACTGATAATGTCTGGTGGCCAGGATACTAAATCTCCCCCTCCCCGGAAATAGGCATATAGGGCCGAAAATGTCCTTGACTGATGCCAGTGTTGATTGGAGTGGGGGGTTGAAAGGCAGCCCTGTCTGCCAAGAGAAAAGACCATCAGCTCAGGCCCAATCCTGAGAAGAGAATCAGGCAAGGGCCGCATGGGCAGCGGAGGCAGCAGCATGCCAGCAGCATGAGACTGCTCCAGTGCTACCAGGGTGAGGAATGGTTGAGATGGATAGAGCAGTTCCTTCTCTATATATTCCCAAACCATGATCCCCTCACCTGCCCACTGCCAATCAGGAGCATGAGGACACAGACCATACCGAGGGGCCTGGAGCTTGGAGAGAGGGTAAGATACTCATCTGGTGGGGACCCTGGTGTCCGATCTGGGGCTCAGAGTTGGAGGCGGGACCAGCTACTGATCATAACTGCAGTCACAACCAGAGCTAATTTGCAATGTTAGGTTAGGGAGGTATGTTCAATCTAGATGTCAAAACAGCTAGGGCTCCCTGTGGCCTACGATGATGTCTGAGATCCATGCACTAGTCGAGCATGCATTCCTAGCCTGGGCATGCTGTATGGGTCATAGGAGGTGTGACAGGGTACAATGCCAGTGCCTATGTAGGATTTCAGCCAAACAGACCTTGGTCTTGGGTTTGGACTAATGATGAGAAAGCTGTGCAAGGCCTCCTCAGTCAAAGACATCTGCAATGCCTTCCACATCTGTAGGTGAGGACCATCCCCTCAGCCTCTGCATGGCGTCAGAGTGAAATGAGGCGGTAGTCAGATAATCAATGCTGTTATAGCGATAGAAGGCCTTGAGCTGAGCTGAAGTAAGGTGGGGCCCGTTGTTCAACACCAGGGTGCCCTCTCAGTGGCGAAAATCCTCTAAGTGCCATGAATGGTAGCAAGAGTGGTGACGGATGGCATGCACACCACATTCGAGAATTTGAGGATGGTGTCAACTACTAGCAACCACAGTGGCCCCTAAAATGACCCAGCAAAGTAATTGGGACCTGCTCTCATGGGAGGTCCATGCGGGGCCATGGGAAAAAAAATGTTGTGCTGGGGTTACCTGATTGAGGAGGCAGGCACAGCAGGAGTGGCACCCCTGTTTAGTGTCGGTACCAGTGCCAGGCAAGCAAACATGCTTCTGGGTCACTGCCTTAATGCGTGTGACCCCCAATGAGACACATGAAGTTGGAGGATGAAGGGCTGGAGTAGGTTCAGGATGATGATCCAACATTCAGTAGCATCCTCCATGGCCAATGTCAAGGTGTCCCTTCAAGGCATTGAGCTGATTGTGTAGTGAAAAATAATTTTGAAAACCCTCATTGGTCTGTGTGGAAACAATCTCAGGGCACCCTTTTATGACTGCCAAAACACCTAATTTCATGGGCCAACCATCTAGGGTTTGTTATAACTGGTGGTCCAGGGCTCATCAAAGTGTTTTGTGATAGTCGAATGCCATATCAGGGCCAAGAGAGAGCAGGACAGGGTGTCAGTATTGGCGTGCTGGGCAGTGGGGTGGAAATGAATTTCGTAATGATACCCACACAAAAATAGTGCCTAGTGTTGGTGGCACTGTGCCACCTTATTTGGGAGTTTAGAGCTGTGCCCAAACAATGAAAGTAAGGGTTTGTGGTCCATCAAGAGATGGAATTTGCTGCCATATAAATACACGTCAAATTTCTTAATGCCATAAACGATCACTAGTGCCTCATTCTCAAATTGGGAATAGTTAAGCTGTACTACATGTAACATTTTAGAGGTGAAGACAATTGGGCACTAAGAAGTATCCGCCAACTGGTAATACAAGACTGCCGTGATGCTGTACTGGAACAATCCACCATCAGTGTCAACAGCACTCGCGACATTATACGGCATTAGACACGGTACCACCTTGAGACTATCCTTAAGGTGCTGAAGAGTCTGTTAATAGGGGGCTGACCACACAAGCTAGGCCTCTTTTTGCACAGTTGACTGAGGGTCTCGTGATCTATGCCACTTGCATAATACATTATTTTCCGTTTAAGGTTGGTTGGTACTGCCATCTTTATGATCATGTGTAGCCATGATATCTTTGTGAGCAAGAATGTGCCCGAGGAGATAAAGAAACTATATTTTTCCAACTGACAGCACTAGCCATTTTCCTGGAACAATTTTGAAAACTGATTCAAGGTTCTGCTAATGTTCTGCATGAATTGATCCCATAGCAATAATGATCTTCAAATAATTCATAAAGTGTGGAATACCCTGAATCAACTGTTCTGTTAGGTTGGTTCATTTGTAGCATTTGTGTTTTGAATATTGGTATTTTGGCTGCTATGGGTTTATTTAACAATTGTCATTTTTTATTTGTAGTTCACTGTTACTGTTTGAGTTTACATATTGTCATTTTTAGATAGTGAGTGGAGCTGTGGATGCTAGAAAATGGAATGCCAGGTGGAGAAACCAGAAAATTTCCAACATATTCTTTGAGTTCAACAGAGGGGTGACGGCAGTGGAGGCAGCCAGAACATTTACACTGTGTGTGGAGATAATGCAATTGGACAGAGCACAGCAAGAAAATGGTTTTCTCATTAGTGATTCTCTACATTCAGGAAGACATGCAGGGTTTGATGAAGATCGTTTAAATGCATTAATCCACAATGATCCACATCAGGGTGCTTTAGAATTGGCAAGGGTGATAAACTGTGATCATTCTACCATCAAGAGACATTTTCATGCAGTGGGGAAGGTTCAAAAATTGGGTATATGGGTGCTGCATGGTCTAAGCTGAAATCATAAATCATTGGGTAGCCATATGTGCATCTTTATTTGCTTGTCATCAATTGACTTGTGAACAACACCGATCATTCCTATGCTAGACCAGTACTGGTGACAAGAAATGGTGTGGTTATGCTGACGTAAGGAAAAGAAAGAAATGGTTGAGGCCAAACAAAGTTGCCCATGTGACCTGGAGGCCATGCCTCTAGTTGTGCCTGGCTGAGATCAACCCGCTATCGAAAGTGCCCACTGGTAGCATACTAAATAGTTATTACATGATGTGATTGTGCAGACACACCTGCACTGAAAGGGTGGTTGTTGTTGTTCGTACTGACCTATGCCCAAGGGAGTGTGGAAGGGTCCTTATGTATCTTTGACAAACATGAGCAGTTCTAGAAATGTGAAGCACATTTCTGTATTCTTATTCAGCATAGTGTTTGAAACTGAAAGAAGTGAGTATTTCTAGTTCCTTGATGACAAGTTTTTGTTTAAGATTTGATAGATGCAGCCTCTTCTACATAGTTTTGTATGGTGCTGTCTTCTAGTGTTATTAGACTTACTGCACTTGGTTGTAACTATATTATTACTTTTAATTACCCATAAACTCTGTTGAATTGACTGTTACAGTTGATTTTGGACCACCTCTTCACAGTACTTCACCACCCATAAAAGTCTATAATTTCAAAACTTAACCATTTTCCATAGCTTGTTGTTGTTGAATATTATATCTGTGACATTGCAGTGCCTGTGTTGTTCAGAAGTATGACACAAAGTTCCTACGGGAATATACATAATAGATGTAAGAGTGCAAGTGGTAGACACGTGGATAATTACATACGGAATTTTGGGTCTGGCCATAAGTTGTGCTCGGATAGCCTAATGATAAGCTGATAGCTCACTATAAAGTGGGAAATCCGGGTTCAAGTCCCAGTTTGGCACAAATTTTCATTGTCATCATTCCATTATACAGCTGATGGTTTTTCATATTCATAACTGCAAATATGCATCATGTAATATTACATCTACTACAATTAATTTTAGATTGCAGATGAGGTAAAACAATAGCATGAATACAGAACAAAACAAAAATAAATAAAAAAGAAAGAAGCAGATTAAGTGAAGTAGCTATGAAAATCTCAGTGACACATTTAACAGAAGGAATCGTAGTACCTACATGGTGGAAACAACTTTGTAACATGCAACTCACAAATTTTTGAATAGAATGATTTTACCAAAAGAAATGAAATGCAATGCAGATTTTTTAAACCTCGAACTTTTTCTAAGACAATTGCCTACAGCAAGTTGTGACATATATCCAAGAAACTTTCCCAAATATAATCTTTGATAATGAAATAATCTGTAAGGGGTTGTGTGATCATCAGTGCACAATAAGAACTTGACAGTGGTGTAGAATGCACAAAACACAGACAGACTGTGATGGAATCCAAACAGCATGGAAGCACAACAAGCACTGAACTTCAGTTATGAAAGTCAAAGACATGTGCTGTCTCCGTTAGTGACTATGTTTTAGTCTCAGAATAATGCTGTTGCCATACAACCCCCACCCACCCACACTCCCTCCACCCTTCATTAGACCAGAGCTGAAAGAAAGTATGCAAAAGTGGGTCGACAGTAATGTTTATCCTGTGTAGGGGTGAACAGGAGAACTGTTGAGGTTTGGTGGTTGATTTCTCTCTTCTGCGTGAAACTGTTCTCAGTTTCAACATCCTTTCAAAGACTGAATCCCCCACATTTGTACATATTGCAAGAACCTACATCCAGAAATAGTGAATATAGGAACAGATGCCTACACAGGAATCATAGGCTGCTGCTCCTGTGGCATTGAAAACTGAGACTGTTGCTGCTGCCGTTGCTGTGAATACTGTTACAGAACCCGTGCAGTGTTTGTGATGTTCTGCAGACCTGCTAACACATAATCCTGATGTTGTTGCTGCTGTGGGTTAGTGGTGGACGAGTTCCTTGTTTTAGAAACAGTTCCAAATTGTCCTTGAACTGTTTCAGAGCAGAGCACAAGTTTATTTCGACATGATTCGGCAGGAAGTAGTCAGCACCCAGTGTAGGTTTGGTGACAATTACTGATACAGAAGTCCACTTTAAAAGCCATCTGAAACCTAAGTAATCCACTTCAGTCTGTTTGTCACAGGTAGAAATAATTTAACTCTTGGCTGCTGCAAGCCAAGACCTTGTCTTTGTTTGCACTACATAGCCAGTAAGTTGTTGATGTTTGGGTCGGAATCTACTAGGTAAATACGTGAAGTGTGTAAGTCCTTCATGTATAAACACCATGATCTCAGGTAGAAACTCTTAAAGTTGTGATGTGCAGGTAAATCATTGGTGCTCACATTTGCAGTGTTGGATGTGAAGAGATGTGGGTAGTGTGAACTGTAATTGTTGGTCAGCTCTCAGGAATTACTAACAGTTTCGCTGAAATTCCTCTTGTTGCTGTCATAAGTAATTTGTTACGCATTGCTACGTGCGCAGTTTCCTTCTTCCTGCAACTGTTTGGGTAGACACAAGGAGCAATGCACTTTCTGACCTATATGCTGAAATGTGTGTGGTGCTAGTGCCATATCAATGTGTATTTGTTGACAGGGTGGCTCATAGTTCTGTAAAACTGTTGTGGGGTGTTGGCCTCCCAGCTGATGTGAGTGAGTATTTTGTTGTATGTGAGCTGCATTTGGAGAGCATCCACAGATTGTGGCAACATGCAGACTTGTTCCATAAGTGGAATGCGCTGCTTCTCATAGCAGGCTGTTGAATCTGTGGCCATTAGCGTTGGCAAGTGCTCCCACTGCATGATGATGGAAGTAGTCACTGTTCATGATGATGGAAGTAGTCTCTGTTGTAATATCACTGAAAGATTGCATCACGAAATACACGCTGTCATTTTGAAGTACTCTTTAAATTTTAGTCACAATGCCCAGTTGAGTGTGCATGTCACTTTTACCATTGGAAACCACTGTGGTCTTTACTGGAAGTAGGTGCTGATTAAACCAAACATGCCACAAAGTTGCACTTGCTTTATCAGTTTTTGTAGTGAGAGGATGTAAATGACACCAAAATTCAGAAAATGATTTGTCACCGATCATTTCACTGTGCAGTACCCAATAGATATGTTGATCTGGATATTTAAACACTTGTTGCAAAACACAGTGTTTCAGACATTGGTATTTACATTGTTGCAGTGTGTTATGAATAATGTTTGACACTAAAATTTTAGGAGGAACCTCGACTTTGTTGCATGGTGTGGATGATGGGTGAAATGATCGGAAAAGGTACAAAACCTAGTAACCCAGATGATACTCCAAATGATGTTCTGAGCTGCTTGGGTGTGAGGATCATGAAGTGCACTGTCCAAATCAGTAATTGATTATCACAGTAGAAAATTGTCTGTTGTTGCCAGCATTGTTGACTCACATTTAATGGTCTGCCAGGTGTTTATCTTCTTGACTGGGTCGTCACTTTTGGGAACTCTGATCTGCAATAAGAGCTGTGCATATATGATGCAAAGTAACAAGCAAAATTTATCTGACACTAGAGTGAAATACACAAAACAGAGGGCAGATTGGCATGGAATCTGAACAGTATGGAAGTACAATGAGTGCTGAACTTCAGTTACAAAAGTCAGATATACACACTGTCTCTGTCAGTGACTATGTTTTATGCTTGAAATAAAGTTGTCACCACAGGATGTTAGTGAGCTGTAAATGGGGAAAGGTAGTGTGGGGGCTTAGTAATCACTTGCTACCTTTGGCAGTGGAACAAATACTGATAAGTTATTATATGTGTCTGTATGGAGAACAGGTTATGAGAAATGATGACACTTTGAAAGGGTTACTGCTGTGTATATTTGTAACATGCCATGTGTCTTGGAAAGTGCAGTTTCAGTAGCAACCATCCCATTATATTTGTACAACCAGTTGTACGTATTTAAATCCCTTGTTCCTTACTGTGTGTGTAAGATGGCAAAGTTTTGTTAGTGATATATTTTATAATTTCTTTCTTTTCTAGGGACTCTCAAACTGCTCATCCATCCAGAACATATCATTTCATCAGAGTATTATTGGCGATGATGGTTGTCAGTTGATTTGTGATGCTGTTAAAAAATTAAGAAATGTTCATTCTTTGAATATTTCTGCGTGTGATATTGGTCAGAGTGGAGGTTACTGTATTTCTCAGTTACTAAAGGTAATTTTCTTTACTTGTTCTGAATTCATGCTTTTCAGAAAATAAATGTTTAAAATTTCTTTGTTATTGCTCTTGTTAAACTAGCATAAACTATGAACGGTTGTCTTAAATCACTAACAAAGCATTTCAAGATTATCTGTGGGCCTACATATTTATCATATTCTTCCATCAGTTTCATGCCTGTCCTCTTAGAAATTACACACATGTTCTCTAAGAATTCAGGTGCACTTCAAATTACCTCCTGAACTGATCGTTGAACGCTGTCTCATCTTCATAGTGGTATTTTCAGGTCTATAGATAAGGATGGTCAGACATTTTTCAAAGGACACAGGCACTAGTGTATTTGCACAAAACAAAAATATTTTGTTTATCTGCTTAAAAATGATGATAATGTTCATCTAACAAATAATATAAATCAACTGATCCGTGATCAGTGGTACACTATTTATTTCTACTGTAGGTGTTTGCTCTGAGCAGCAGTCTATGATTGACCATGTAGATAAAGACTGTGAAGAGACAGCAGTGGCCATAGTTGTTCTCATCAAATGGAGAACACTGAGTGAGTGGCCAAGTGCATGTAAAACCCACACAAGATATGTTCTTTTAAAAATATATTTCTATCCTTCTCATAGCTTCATGTTTGAAAAGAGAGAAACAAATAATGTTAAAATAAAGGCGAATTGTCACTTTGAAGAGGCAAAGCAGTTGAACATTTGCAGCCATAAACATGCGTTCAACTAAAATTCAGCAGTCTTCTCTCAATTTTGTGCTTTATGGTGAAGCACCTTGTGCTGTACACTATATCACCATTCAGTCAGTTTTGCAACTTCCCATTCCCGACCCCACAACTATTCTGTGTATGAGAGTCTGTGTTGGCACAAAGTTGACAGTGAAGCTGGTCAGCACAGCATAATCAGTTAAAATGAGATCTCAGTACACTTTTGTCAACAAAGAGGAACCAACAAAGTGTGAAAAAATTTTGCATCTCATCACTAAAACACTGGATGCTGTAATAGCAGGATTGTCCCGGAAAAAGTTAGAATGATTCTGTAGTAACACGATTCACATTTCCGTCGCACTTCACATAGTGTAGACCGGGAACTGTCTGCTAGGCATGCCCGATGTGAACTGCCTGGGCACGGCCCATGCTGCCTGAGTTGTTGTTGTTCCACCTGCAGAGGGCGCGGCAGAATCCTCACGTGCCCTCTGGTGGACGGGGCTTTACTTGTGGCAGCAACCGTCCGTGACGCGCCGTGCCGATGTGCACCTCCCACGATCTTTCTGGTGGCTACTGCACTCCTCCCCCTTCGGGGGGGTGAAGCCACTGTGATCCACTGCGTCAGAAGGTGGAGCGTCGTGCAGTAGCGATGACCTCCACGTCCATTGGAAGGCTGGAGTTGGGGGGATCTGCCAACCCTTGAGCCAGAACCTTCGAATACGGTTTGAAGTGATCCACATGAAGAGTCCCCCATCGTCCCACTACCGGAGCCTGGGACAGAACAGGCGACAAGCCGTTGAACTCTGGATCCTGGTCCAACTCAGGAGGGGCAAGACCTAGTGGCGGGGACGATGGGGAAGGGACGACCACAGGTGAACC
The DNA here is from genome assembly GCF_021461395.2 of Schistocerca americana. NCBI lineage: Eukaryota > Metazoa > Arthropoda > Insecta > Orthoptera > Acrididae > Schistocerca > Schistocerca americana. The sequence continues at coordinate 106,779,061 of NC_060120.1, forward strand.
AGCCTCCTGAGAAACCAGGCCTGCTAGGGGAGCCGGCTCTCACCAGGGCATCTCTAACGATGGCGATGCCGGTGCTGGAGCTACTGGAGGCCGCCAAGGTTGAGAACCATCGCAGTGTGGTGGAGTCACAGGTGGGAGGGGCAGTAGCGTCCCCTGAGAAAACTACATGGGTGCCGGCAATGGGGAAGCCGGCGCCCGAGGGGTCGGAGGGTGGGCCTGCAAGGTATAGAGCCAGCGGCCATTGCGGTTCAGGGCCACCGCCGATATCCAACGTGGATTGCGACCAAACCCACGTGCCCAGACTGACATACCCGGTGGAAAGCCGGATACCCCATTTTGCAAAGACTGGCGAGAACCAGGCCGGAGGAGGTGCAGCAGAGTCCTAGGTTGGCACCCGTGGAGGAGCTCTGCGGGGCTGCGTTCTCCCATCGGTGTGGTCCGGTATGCCGTCAGGAAAAATGTCAGCGCCTCCTCCGCAGGAAATTCGTGCATGTACTTTTTCATCTGCATCTTAAATGTGCACACCATGCGCTCGGCTTCCCCATTCGATTGTGGATGAAAGGGGGGAAGAGCAAACATGCCGAATACCGAAGCGCCTACAAAAATCCTGGAAGGTCTGCGAAATAAACTGAGGTCCATTGTCCGACACCAGGTTGACTGGCAGACCTTCCACAGAAAAGATTTTTGCTAGTGCCTGGATTACAACTACTGAAGTGGTAGACGAGCAGCAAACCACATATGGGAATCGGAAATAAGCATCAATGACAATGACCCAAAAGCCCTGGAGAAACGGGCCCACAAAATCAATGTGAACACGTTCCCATACCTCAGTTGCAGGCGGCCATGAAGAGAACGCTGACCTGGGAGATGCCTGTTGGCTCACACACTGGGAACAGGCGGCCACCAAGTGCTCAATTTCTCTGTCAATACCGGGCCACTACACATGTTTGTGAGCTAAGGTTTTAGTATGGGAAACACCCCAGTGCCCCCCATGTAATAACGCGAGGACCTCCCTTCGCAAACTTGCAGGAACAACCACGCGAGGAGCTGTATTATTGGTAGCCAGAAGGAGAACACCTTCCAAGACTGAGAGGCGGTCTCGTAGAACAAAATAATTGTGAAGAGGGTCCGAGGCCCGGCCTGGAGTTTGGGACGACCACCCCTGCTGAACGAGGCAAACTACTTGCCGGAGAACCGGGTCAGCTGCCGTTTCCCTAGCGACTCTAGAGCTAGTGATCGGGAAGCCATCAACCGCTTGGCAGGACGCCACATCTAAATGAAAACACATAACCTCCTCCCAATCAAACTTAGGATCCGGGCCCACCGGAAGACGGGAAAGAGCGCCGGCGTTGGCATGCTGTCCGGTAGGGCGAAAATGAATGTCATAATGGTACTTAGAGAGGAACAAGGCCCAGCGCTGCAGTCTGTGGGCCGCCCTATCCAGAATCTGAGAGGCGGGGCCAAATAACAATATTAATGGCTTATGGTCAGTGATTAACTGAAACTTCGTGATACAAGAAAGGGTGAAACTTGGTAACAGCGTAGACAATGGCCAAAGCCTCTTTTTCCACCTGGGAGTAATGGGCCTGCGCGGGACTAAGAGTTTTAGACGTAAACGCCAGTGGCTGCTCGGAGTCATCCGCCCCCACCCCATACTGCGAAGCATCTGTAGCCAGGACCAAAGGCTTATTGGGGACAAAAGTAGCCAAACAAGGCGCTGACGTGAGGGGCCCTTCAATGAGGTGAACGCTCGCTCGCATGCAGGCAACCAATCAAAAGGAACACCCTTGCGCAGAAGGCAGTACAGGGGGCGGGCTATGGTGGAAGCCCTGGGAATGATCCGGTGGTAATAGGCAATCTTGCCTAAAAAATCTTGTAACTCCTTCAGTGAAGCAGGCCGCGGAAGGTCGACGATACCTTGGACCAAACTTCCTAATGGCTGGACGCCGTGCCGAGAGACGGTGTAGCCCACATACTCAATGGATGGTTGGAAGAAGTTCAACTTAGGCAGGTTGCAACGCAGGCCCACGGACCTGAATTTGAGAAAGAGGGTTCGAAGGTTGTGCAAGTGTTCCTTCGTGCTGCGGCCTGTGACAATTATATTGTTCAGGTAATTGATACAATGAGGGATTGTCGACGTGACATGCTCAAGATAACGCTGAAATATCGCCGTGGCACTGGATATTCCGAAGGCTAACCGCTGGTATTGGTAAAGGACAAACGGTGTGTTCCCGCCAGCCATTTGGAGTCCTCATCAAGTGGTATCTGATGATAAGCCTCCGGAAGATCGATTTTCGAAAAATATTGGCCTCCCACCACAACGGAGAACAATTAATCAGAACGAGGCAAGGGATAGGTGGGAATTAATGGTGGCCTTGAAATCGCCACAAAGAAATAATTTTCCCGAGTGTTTCCTGACAATAACGAGGGGCGAAGCCCACTCACTAGAAGAAATGGGAAGAACGACCCCGAGGGCTGTCAGCCGGTCTAGCTCTGCTTTGACCCGAGGGCGGAGAGCCAAGGGAATCTGCCTCGCACGTTGAAAACGCGGGCGAGCCAACGCCTTTAATGTCAAGTGAGCTTCAAAGTCTGAAACACGCCCCAGGACCTCCTCAAAGACATCCTTAATGTCAGAGGTCAAAGATTCCAATGATTGATAGGGAACGTCTTCGGAGACCAACTGTATGGTGTCTGCGATAGAAAAACCGAAAGCTTGAAAGGCATACAATCCAAAAAGGTTAGCGGAGCTCGCATCTCTGACAACAATAAAAGTAAGAGGCCGAGTGACTGATTTGTAAGTAAAGTTGGTAGTGAATTGACCGAGGAGGGGAATGAACTGTTTACCATAACCGCGTAGACGACGGTAAACCGGCGCCAACAGGGGCGACCCAAGGTCGGAGTGCATTTGTGCATTCAACAAGGAAACTGCCACGCCTGTATCTACTTGCAGTTGTAATCGGCGTGACCGAACTGACACCTCAATAAAGAGTTTCTATGCCGATGCGTCAGGAGCCTGGCCTGATGAAACTTCGTGAATGTCAACATCCATGTCCTCTGTACCTGCTTCCTTCGATTCTTTTGAGGCTGAGTGGCAAAATTTAGCAATTTGTCCTTTTTTATTACATTTGTGACAAACGGCCCAACGCTGGGGGCACTCTGACCGATCATGATGTATATAGCACGACGCACAGGACGGTAAAAGGGGCCGACGGCTGGAACTCTGTTTACACGCCGTGCGGGAGGAGCCGTAACGGCCGGATTGTACTGCTCGCACATTGTCCACCCCGGACGCAGTGGACGCGGCTGCGCCGCCCTGAATGGCCGCAACGTCGCACCAAGCTTCCAACTGTTGACCTGCGGCATGAGAAACTTCATACGATTGAGCAATGGACAGGACTTCCTCAAGGGAAGGGTCTTCCAACTGCAGGGCCCATTGCCGGACCTCCCTATCAGGGGCCGAACAAACAATGACGTCGCGCACCATAACTTGGGCAAACGACTCTCGCGACTGCTCCTTGACAAAATGACACTTGCGACTAAGACCGTGCAGGGTAGCGGCCCACACCTGGTAATACTTATGGGGCTGTTTCTTGCATTGATAGAACTTGACCCTAGCCGCCACAACATGCGTGCGGCAGCGATAATATGAAGACAGCAATGAACACAATGCGTCAAAAGACAAGGATGAGGATTCCTGCAATGGCGCTAGCTGCCACACAACTTGATACAGCGAGGGAGATATCTAAGACAAGAAAAGAGCACGAAATACCTCCGCATCGGCAACATGAAACGTCTGGAAATGCTGCTGAAGGCGATGTTCATATGCGTCCCAATCCTCCGACGTCTCGTCATATGGGGGAAAGGGAGGAGGGAATGGCGCTGGAGCAGACTACGTGGAGAGCAACGCCGGAAGCACATGTTTCACGGTTGCCATGAGCTCCATCTGCTGCTCAACCAAAACCCTTCACTAAATCCTCCATACCATGGATAAGCTACGAAACCGGAACGACGACACAACACGCGAAAGAACGACCCTACTCGTCGCCAATTGTGTAGTAACACGATTCACATTTCCTTCGCACTTCACATAGTGTAGACTGGGAACTGTCTGCTAGGCATGCCCAATGTTAACTGACTGGGCACGGCCCATGCTGCCTGAGTTGTTGTTGTTCCACCGGCAGAGGGCGCGGCCGAATTCTCGCGTGCCCTCTGGTGGACGGGACTTTACTTGCGGCAATGACTGTCCGTGACGCACCGTGCCGATGTGCGCCTCCCGCGATCTTTCTGGTGGCTACTGCAGATTCTGTTTTGGTGTTACAAGAGGAGAATCTTGCTTACCTGCAAGGACTATTACCTGTAATGACCACTCGAGCTTCTGACAGAGTAACTGAAGCCAAACAGTTCTGCAGAAACAGTGTAGTTTACTGCCAGAAATACATTGCCTGTAAAAAAAGGTGAAGCACACAGAAGACCAGGAAAGATGTCAATGTAACTTCATACAGACAGGCACCATCAGCAGGTATTTAAATGATTAAAATGGCAATTCTCTGTGACAGGTAGAATGACCACCAGAGTGTATTAGTATTTGTGTGTGTGTGTGTGTGTGTGTGTGTGTGTTTTTTATTACCACGGCTGGCAGGGTATATGAGTGGTATTAACAACGTCAGATGTTGAGTGATCACTGTGGAGGACACTGAGATACGCATGCTCATGTGAGACAGCATTATCAGGACCCGACAGTTTGAAATGAGCTTCATTGTGGGTTTCCATCTGTCTGGTTGGTCGAATCATGTAATATCCAGACTTTTGGGGCATTTGAATGCGACAGCGGCCCAGTGTCATGGACTCCACTGGAACGTTAGGGCATACATACATCACCACTGTTGTGACCCACATATCTAACCACAACAAGGGAAGATCACCATATTGTGCACTAAACATACTGTAAGCCTCTTCACATCAGTGTCTGTCATACGAGAATAAGTAATGGACTCACTGCACCATTGTGTGTCATTCTGGACCATTGTTTGGAGAGCAGCAGCAAACGGACTGGGGAAGTACCATTCCATACATAGACAGCCATTAACACCACAACAGAAATGGCTACAGTTGGAGTGATACTGTGACCGGGAAATGGACTGCTAATGAATGGTGTCATGTTACGTTCAGCATTGAGTCACATTTTGGCACTACCTTTGGAAATGGAAATGCCGTGTGGCTAGGGCCTCCTGCATCCTCATGTGGTATCTCTTAGTGACAGCATCATGGTGGCATTTTTCCGTAGGACAATGCTTGCTTACATGACACATACGTCTGTGAACTGTCTGCATGATGATGAAGTACTACCATCGCCAGCAAGATTCTCAGATTGGTCCCAATACAACATGTGTGAAACTAGCTCAGATGTCACCTCCATCCCGGTGCTGGTATTCAGGATATCAAAAACCAATTACTAAAGGTGTGGGCAAGCTTGCCTTAGGAGAGGATACAAAAACTTAATGACAACCTTCCCAACCAAAACAGTTTGCACTTCCAGGCCAGAGGGGCTGCAACACCATACCAAAACTGGGCTTGTACTGCCAAGTTCTTTATAAATTTGACTTCCTGTTGTTAACACTGAAATAACATCAGATACCCCCTCAACCTGTGAAATATTGTTTTATGTCCTCCTCTCCTTCTGGTGCTTCACTGTAATTTATGTGGTCCTTACTCTCTACCTGCTTGATCTTGAACAATAAATTTTCAAGATTTTGGACTGCTGAAGAATGCAATTCCATTTTTATGAAATTAATTTCTCATAATTCAACTAACGGAATGAATCCTGTCCACATAATCATGAATCCTGCTACTACATCATGTTGTGTCATATCATGTATCTTATATTTTATGGCCAAATATTGTATTTGGCACACCTCTGCTAGTATTTTTATATCTTCTGCAATATGTCACAAGGAAGTAATTTTTCTCTTCATGAATCTTCATTCCTATCTTTTTTTTTTTTGCTACCTTTGTGCCCTTTCTTGTCTTCCATTTATACTGGCGTGTCCCTATCACCCTCCATCTCATAGTTTCTCTCTGCTCTATAGGTCACACTTTTTTCTCTGCTGTCCACATCCTCCATATATGGTTTAGCAGCTTAGTAAACAGAGATTTCTGTGCTCATGACTGTCCTCCATTAGGTACTTCATTAAACTTTTCTATGATAAAGTCATTAAAAAAGCCAAGCTGCAAAATAAAGACAGTTGCAGCTGAAACAGCTACTAGCAAAACAAGATACTGCAACTTGAACAAAGTCGCAAAAAAAAATCATTGAACTTAACAGATTTATCTTGATGGATACAAGCTAAAATCATGACTGTAGACCCAGTAAGACACAAGAGGTGTGTGTGTGTGTGTGTGTGTGTGTGTGTGTGTGTGTGTGTGTGTGTGAGAGAGAGAGAGAGAGAGAGAGAGAGAGAGAGAGAGAGAGAGAGAGTTTGAATAAGGTTATGCACACTTATTTTCCAATTATGTATTACATTTTGTGGAGAACCTAATCTCAGTGTTAAATGACAACAGGGTTTGGTTGTCCTGTGCCCCCTCAGGATGCCTAGTTATACCACTAGATAATGACCTAGGGGACCGGAGCTGGTTGTGGTTTAAAATAAAACGAGAAATGCAACTGGTGCTGACATTCTTTTTTTCAAAACCATTACCACTGCTGAAGAATCATCACCAAGATGTTCCACATTCTGGACAAGGAGTTTCGATTATGTGTTATTGCAAAATTCTCTATTAGGATTGAAATATGGAAAAATTACAAGAGGTGTTCAGGGGAGAAATTTAAAAATCAGGTTGAATAGATGTGAAATTTAACCGTTTAACATATTACAACAGCAGTTGGTGTCTAGCTTTCTCCTAAAGAAAACTAGGATAAAACTGGACAGAAACAAGCACAAGGGATCTGTAACTCTTGAGATTAAAATTTCTTTGTGTTTGGAGAGGAGAGCTCTACCTAATTCAGATGCCAAGCTGTAGTCAGGAGTTGAAACTCCATTACCATCAGCACTGTAAAATTTCCAAGCCTGATACTAAAAAAAAAAGTACTTTTTGTTGGTGAAACAGGCATAGGATTGAAGAGTTTAAACTTAGCCCTACCAGACATAGCTGAGATGGTAGTTAGAGAAGTCTATATGTAACAATCTCTCTCAATCTCCCAAAGATGCATATTATAGGATTTTGAACAAATAAACATGACCTGTTGGCCCCAAAAGTAAACATTAATGGCCATACATGAAACAAAGCACACTGTGTAAAATCCCTTAGGGAGCAGATGGATAACTAATTAAAATGGAGTCAACCCACAGATAAGATAATCAAGATGATCATTCAGTATGTTTCATGCTTAAAAGCATCTTTCTTTGTGTTTATGTACAGACAAGAGTATTCACTCATTTTGCATATTTTCCCTTCTTGTCTTATGGATTACCTTCTGGGGCAGTGAACCTATAGTAAGTAATGTGTTTATTCAGCAAAAGTGTGTAAAGGAGGTAACCATGCAGTTAAACCTACATAGTCAGATTGGAGCATGTGATTCTATTTTGGAAAATACTTTTTTATTCACAAATATCTTGATTGCATTGTATGAATTTACAATAATTTACAGGTTCCAGTTCTTATGAATCATCAACAAAAATAAAAACATAGAGAAGTCAAATTGCAAACTTACTATTAAATTTTAAAAAATTAAGAAAGTGGAAGAGAGAAATAAAAATGTACCCAGTGTTCTGTTACAAAAATATCACATCGAAAGTCACTTAATGCCCATCTTGGTCATTTGACATCAATTGTTGTGCCTGCCCATCCACCATAATGATAAAATGTAACAGTCATGTTCGTAGAGAACACATAACCACACTTGGCTTACACATGCCGAAAGTATAATATAAAAAGAAATTTTATGTTTAAATATTATAATGTAATGATTATTTTTCATTTCTTTTAAATAAAACATTTTATAAGCACAATGCAGGAACCTAACTTTGTGTAGTATTTGTGAAAATGTTCTAGATTATTATGTTGTTGGTGAACACACACTTCTGAAGTTTGAAGTTTGCAGTGAAATTTTTGCAAATGTTGGGCAATAAGTGTGTATTTTCAACTAGTAAAAATGTGCACCTGGACGAAAAATTAAAGAAAAATCACAAACATAATGTAGTTTGTGTACGGATGTAATTATTCTGTTTTTCTTAATTTCAAATTTGTAACAAATTTTTTCATTTCAATTTAATTTAATTCTTTAAATGACTCAACGTATCAGTTACATTAATAAGCAGTAACAGCTAAGCTCATTGACTTCCTAAGTGATAGTTGGCACTAATTTATTTAAAATAAATATCTTCCATTTTTGTGTAATTGAGCTACTAGCCCTTCTCTAAAGACCCATTGCTTTTTGGATGTTAAATTCTAACCTTGCTTTTGATTGCCTGGTATTGTCATATACAGCTTTTTGTAATCCATCTGTTTTGTTTAGTATCAACAACTGGAGAGATATTCAGAAACATGGAAAGAAGCTCTACGATATCGTATTGTTGATGTTGACAGAATGCCTGGAATCAGACGTGTCAGTATCAACAATAACACACATTTGGGTGATGCAGGACTTATGTATTTAGTAGAGTGCCTTAAAGATGATCTCTGGCTCAAAGGTAAGTTTTATTCACCACAGAGATTTAATAATAATAATAATAATAATAATCGTAATAATAAATAAATAAAAATAGGGAAGAAATGATTCTTTTCATTTCAGAAGCAGTGACCTATTGACAGAATAATTTTTTAACACTTGTAACAATAGAGATGTAGACATAGTGATCAAATTACTTGCGCCTTTAGTATTACAAACCCCGGACATTTACAAAAAGATTCTTCACCATGATTGGTAAAGAGCAGGCACTCAAGCGAAATTTTCATCATTACGAAAGAACAATGAGGCACTGTGGTTAATGATGTGCTTATAGAAATAAGGAGCCGTAGGGACTGTGTCAGATAAGCCATCTGAATGTTGGAAACAATCATGACGGTGGAAAATATAGGACAAGGTTTGATCAGCTACATTTGTGAGCCACTGCTTTATCTGGAAATGGGCTCTTGAGTGATGAGCAGAGTTTGTAGAATAGAAGTAAAGGCCTATTTATAATTCATTTTACACAAGAATTTCAGAGAACACGTGTGCAAACCCCCCCCCCCCCCCCCCCCCCCCCCCCCCCCGCACACACACACACACACACACACACACACACACACACACACACACACACACACACACACACACCTGGAAATGAACAGTGCTTCTAGTTTTCATGTAATAGTTGTGTAAATGATTAATATAGTAACAATTTACCCAACTTTTGAATGTAAGTTGATTGTTTCAATCAGGGCTCCTTAAGACAAAATATAACTGACAGAAAGGGTACAGAAAGTTCAAAGAATAAAAATAGTACATAATATAATGGAAGGAAACATTCCACGTGGGAAAAATTATATATAAAAAACAAAGATGAGGTGACTTACCGAACAAAAGCGCTGGCAGGTCGATAGACACACAAACAAACACAAACATACACACAAAATTCAAGCTTTCGCAACAAACTGTTGCCTCATCAGGAAAGAGGGAAGGAGAGGGGAAGACGAAAGGAAGTGGGTTTTAAGGGAGAGGGTAAGGAGTCATTCCAATCCCGGGAGCGGAAAGACTTACCTTAGGGGGAAAAAAGGACAGGTATACACTCGCACACACGCACATATCCATCCACACATACAGACACAAGCAGACATATTTAAAGTGGTCTTTTTTATATAAAATAGTACATAAAGTTAATAGGATAAAAAGGGTACAGAAAGTTCAAAGAATGCTGGTGTGGATGATGCATATCGGAGATCTTGTCACGCCCTGAATGCATGGCAATGAACACCAGTGCTTGTGGAAAATCAGGTAATGAATTGGTGGGTTCACCAGCCAAGGCCTGCACAGTACATACGTTGTGACACAATGTAAAGTGCCCCATACACACAGTGACTTCACTATTGAGGTACAGGGGCAGGCATTGTTGGCAAAAAGTGATTAACAAGTTGTGAATGGTAAAGCAAACTATCAAAGTCCTATTAACATGTCTTCATATTAGACACTGTCCTGAGAATCATGGACTACCTCTTCAGCTAGAGGACCCATCAGTTTGCAGTGCTTATGGCATACCAATATTGTAGTCCAGTGCATGTAAGAAGGTGGCAGAATGGGGCAATACACAATGCCAAGGAGAAGTGTACCGCATGATGCCTTAGCAAATAGAACAATTCTGCCATGTCTGGCTGTAGCACTTGCTTAATGATATTTTAGGTATAGTGACAGTATTTAGCCACTGCAGTGTTCCTTACGGCAGGCATAAAGCAAATAGTACAAGTATTATGTTAAGCAGTGACAGTTTCTGAAGCATAGGATACCGAGCATATAAATTTCTCAAGGAAGAATCAGAAGCAGGAACAGTAAGTTGTTGTGGCAGTCACCCTAACATTTACAGTTACCAAGGTTGCTAATAGCTGAAGTATGTATCGTGGAACAGAGACAGAGAGTGCACTGGTGATGCTGCAAAGTATTCTTATCCTCTAAGCAGAATACATCATTTAGTCACCTTCTAACTGGCACACCACAATGCCATAGTGGGTTGACTAATTTATTTGCCGTCAAGAGTTCAGCTGTAGAATTATTTGTGGACTTTCTACTTTAGGTGACAATTCCATGAATATGGTATACGAGGTGCATTCAAGTTCTAAGGCCTCCGATTTTTTTTCTCCGGACTGGAAAGAGATAGAAACACGTGCATTGTTTTAAAATGAGGCCGCGTTCATTGTCAATATGTCCCAGAGATGGCAGCACCGTACGGCAGATGGAATTTTACCGCCAGCGGCGAGAATGAGAACTGTTTTAAATACTTAAAATGGCGACGTTTTCCTTACTTGAACAGCGTGCAATCACTCGTTTTCTGAATTTGCGTGGTGTGAAACCAATTGAAATTCATCGACAGTTGAAGGAGACATGTGGTGATGGAGTTATGGATGTGTCGAAAGTGCGTTCGTGGGTGCGACAGTTTAATGAAGGCAGAACATCGTGTGACAACAAACCGAAACAACCTCGGGCTCGCACAAGCCGGTCTGACGACATGATTGAGAAAGTGGAGAGAATTGTTTTGGGGGATCACCGAATGACTGTTGAACAGATTGCTTCCAGAGTTGGCATTTCTGTGGGTTCTGTGCACACAATCCTGCATGACGACCTGAAAATGCGAAAAGTGTCATCCAGGTGGGTGCCACGAATGCTGACGGACGACCACATGGCTGCCCGTGTGGCATGTTGCCAAGCAATGTTGACGCGCAACGACAGCATGAATGGGACTTTCTTTTCGTCGGTTGTGGCAATGGATGAGACGTGGATGCCATTTTTCAATCCAGAAACAAAGCACCAGTCAGCTCAATGGAAGCACACATTCACCCCACCAAAAAGTTCGGGTAACCGCCAGTGGTGAAAAAATGATGGTGTCCATGTTCTGGGACACCGAGGACGTAATCCTTACCCATTGCGTTCCAAAGGGCACTACGGTAACAGGTGCATCCTACGAAAATGTTTTGAAGAACAAATTCCTTCCTGCACTGCAACAAAAATGTCCAGGAATGGCTGCGCGTGTGCTGTTTCACCAAGACAACACACCCGCACATCGAGCTAACGTTACGCAACAGTTTCTTCGTGATAACAACTTTGAAGTGATTCCTCATGCTCCCTACTCACCTGATCTAGCTCCTAGTGACTTTTGGCTTTTTCCAACAATGAAAGACACTCTCCGTGGCCGCACATTCCCCAGCCGTGCTGCTATTGCCTCAGCGATTTTCCAGTGGTCAAAACAGACTCCTAAAGAAGCCTTCGCCGCTGCCATGGAATCATGGCGTCAGCGTTGTGAAAAATGTGTACGTCTGCAGGGCGATTACGTCGAGAAGTAACGCCAGTTTCATCGATTTCGGGTGAGTAGTTAATTAGAAAAAAAATCGGAGGCCTTAGAACTTGAATGCACCTCGTAGATTTAAAAATATGAGATGTCAGAACTCGTCCTTGAGGTAGAGCATAAATTTTAGCTAATATCAGAATGAAACTTCCTGGCAGATTAAAACTGTGTGCCGGACCGAGACTCGAACTCGGGACCTTTGCCTTTCGCGGGCAAGTGCTCTACCGACTGAGCTACCCAAGCACGACTCACGCCCCGTCCTCACAGCTTCACTTCTGCCAGTACTTTGTCTCCTACCTTCCAAACTTTACAGAAGCTCTCCTGCGAACCTTGCAGAACTAGCACTTGTGAAAGAAAGGATATTGCAGAGACATGGCTTAGCCACAGCCTGGGGGATGTTTCCAGAATGACATTTTCACCCTGCAGCGGAGTGTGCGCTGATATGAAACTTCCTGGCAGATTAAAACTGTTTGCCGGACCGAGACTCGAACTCGGGACCTTTTCTGGAAGCATCCCCTAGGCTGTGGCTAAGCCATGTCGCTGCAATATCCTTTCTTTCACAAGTGCTAGTTCTGCAGGGTTCGCAGGAGAGCTTCTGTAAAGTTTGGAAGGTAGGAGACAAGGTACTGGCAGAAGTAAAGCTGCGAGGACGGGGCGTGAGTCTTGCTTGGGTAGCTCAGTTGGTAGAGCACTTGCCCATGAAAGGCAAAGGTCCCGAGTTCGAGTCTCGGTCCGGAACACAGTTTTAATCTGCCAGGAAATTTCATATCAGCACACACTCCGCTGCAGAGTGAAAATCACATTCAATATCAAAATGGCTGGCTCTTTCCCTTTTTTATATCAGTGGTTACCTTAGCCATATGCATCTATGAAACAAATTTAATTATTCTTATTTTACTGCTGCACTTGGTAATGGTCAACAGATCCAAGTTTTAAATATCTTTTATTTTTGTATCTTTGGATAGAAAATTATTTTACCTTATGACTATTACTGTTATTTTACACATTCAGAAGAAAGATTTTGTTAGGTTCCTAAACTCACACTCACACCCCCACCACCACCACCACCACCACGACCAACAACAACAACAACAACAACAACATACAATACAATGGAAAGCAAACAGCTACACATCTTCAGACATCTAGGAAATATTATATTTCTTTTCCACCGTGTTTAATCACGAATGGTATTTATTGCTGACAATTAACTTCTCATGTTCAGGGTTCACAGTCATGTAGAATTTTTTAAAAAGCACCATATTTGCTGTTGATTGGAGAAATTAATTATTTCACCCAATTTTGGCCTTGGAGCCATTTTCAAGTGATGCTGCAGAAGATTTTATTTCAGTACACATCAGACTTCAAAATCTCTGACACGTATACATGTCATCAGTAGAAACTTGAAAATGGCCCAAAGTCCAAAATTGCAATAGTGAAATAAATAATGTCTGCACTTAATGGCAAATTTGATGTCCTAAAACAAAAATCAATTTCAGTTGAACACAGTACAAGGACTGTTCAAAAAGTATCCACCTATGAGTTATAAAATCAATCTTTCTTCAGATACAATTGTTTGGCTCTAGTCTCCTTCAAACTAGTACCATTCAGCTTCTACACACCTCTCCTAATGCTTCTCCCATTTCTGGAAGCATTGCTGGAAAGCTTCTTTTGGTACGGTATACAGATGTTCTGTCAAATTCTGCATAATGTCTTCCATTGTTCTGAAATCTTGTCCCTATCAGTCTTTTTCAGTTTAGGGAAAAGCCAAAAGTAACTCTGTAACTGGATAACAGGGAGGCTGGCAAACCACAACCATGTTGTGTTTGGTTAAGAAATTGGAGTCAAAATGGACAGTCAGCATCACATTCACATTGTTGTAGACCTGCTTCGCTTGTTTGGGTCTCGGGCATGAGTTTCTGGGTTGTACACATAAACCCAGGTTTCATCACCAATGATCACTGAGTTAAGAAAATTGGGATTGCTGTTCACAGTAACCTGCATGTTCTGTTTGATCCTCAAACAAAGTTCTTCTGCTCTGTTGTTTTCAACTTTGGCACAAATTTTGCTAAGGTCCTAAAAGTTTCATTAAAATGGATTGAATGGCTCCAGTACTAATCTTAACCTCATTTGCAAGTTCTCTGATAATGATTCATCTACCCTGCGAGCTTAAAACAAAACATGATTCAGTAACATTGTTCTGCCTTTTCTGTCACACAACATAAAATTCGACGACTACCACTTACACCTGTTCTCTTGTCAATGACTAGCCAATGACTGACTGTTTCTACATTGTGAAAAAAATTAGGCATAAGCATCCCAAGACCGTTGTTGGTTTCAACAATAAAAAAAATAAGATTGGATAGTTTTTGAACAGCCCTCATGCGGCACAAAAAATAATTTCAGCATAGAGTTTCCTGTAACCTGATACAAAGTATTCAGCAACCTCCCATTAGACATAAAAACATTAAGAATACCTGTAGTTCAAAAGTAAATGGAAAATGTACCTTTTTGCAACCCCTGAAATTACCTCGTTATTTATGGTAAAGGATGGAAGATCAATGTTAGCTGCACAAAAGGTGGCAGCATTTATTGTAAATTGTGAAAACAGTCTCTATTCTTATGGCACCTAGGTAACTTTTTACATCATAAATATCAGTGTGACTGCAATATCTGTAGCTAGTAGTAAGGAGATAACAGCCATAATTTGATATGAAAGAGAAAACAACTAACTTTTTTCATAGTACTGTCTTTTGTGCTGGTTTGTTCTGCACTTCACACAGCTTGAGTTATCACAGATATGCCATAGTAGTTTAATAATAGCTTATTGTTAGTGCAGTTCTAACAGTCACTTCTAATTGTTATGGGTACTTAGGTCCATCTATAACACAGGAGAGACACTGTCAGACTTCCAGAAATGTATCATTGTTCCTATACCAAAGAAGGCAGCAGCTACAAAATGCGAACAGTACTGAACTCTAAGCCTAATATCACATGCATCAAAAATTGTCATAAAAATAGTTCTGAAGAGAATTGAAGAGAAGGTGGAGGATATGCTGAGTGAAGATCAGTTTGGCTTCAGAAGGGGGTTGGGAACAAGAGAGGCGATTCTGGCACTGAGACTCGTTATCGAAAAGCAATTACAGAAATATCGAAAAGCAATTACAGAAAACAAACCAACTTATATTGCCTTTGTAGACATGGAAAAGGCATTTGATAACATTATCTGGCAAGAGATGTTCAGAGTGTTAAGGAAAAGTGGAATAAAGTACAAAGACATCAGTGTGATAGTCAGCTTCTATAAGAATGAGGTGGCAGTGATTAGGAACTATCACCATGAACAAGAAGCAAATATTAGAAAAGGGGTAAGGCAAGGATGTGCTCTCTCTCCTCTTATATTCAATGCTTACATCCAGGAAGCTATAGACCAAGTTCGAGAAACTACTGAGGTGGGGATCAAAATTAATGGGCAGAAGATAGACATGCTACGTTATGAAGATGATATTGCTATAGCCCCAGAGACAAAAGAAGATCTAGAGGAAGTCCTCAGAACAATGGAAAAAATTCTATGCAATCAGTATGAAATAAGAATAAACAAGAAAAAGACTGAAGTGATGGTATGCAGTACAGGAGCAGAATATGATCCTTTGAGAATGAGAATTGGAAGAGAGGAGCTGGAAGTGATAGAGGAATTTACTTACCTGGGAAGAAAAATCACAAGAGATGGTAGAAGCCAGAAAGAAATTGCGACCAAAATACAAAAGGCCAAAATTGCATTTAATCGGAGAAGGAACTTACTCACCAGCAACAACATCAGTCTGAAAATAAGGTAACGTATCATGAAAGATTTCATTTGGAGTGTGTCCCTATACGGATGTGAAACTTGGGCGATTGGAAGAGAAGGGAGAAGACTGCTAGAGGCCCTGGAGATGTGGTGCTATAGAAGGATGATGAAGATCAGCTGGAGAGATAAAGTAACAAATGAAGGGGTGCTTAGAAGGGTACAGGAAACCAGATCTCTGTGGAGGCACATCCAAACAAGAAGAGACAAACTTGTAGGGCACATCCTATGACACAACAACATCATTGGAACAATAGCAGAAGGAGCTATTGAGGGAAGGAATCGGCGGGAGCGACCAAGGATATCATACATGCAATAGATCATTAATGACGTTGGATATAAGACATACGTGGAAATGAAGAGGAAAGCAGACAGAAGAGAGGAATGGTGTTCAGCTGCAAACCAACCTCAGGGTTGAACACTAAAAGAAGAAGACTTTGACTCATTTTACGTCTTTGAAGCTTCCCTTTTATGTATTTCCATGTATTTTCAACATTATGTCAGTATTAAATGAAACAATAAGTTTACTGTTACCAGTCACTTGATAAAGTAAACTCATTGTTTAATTTAATGTCAGTAACAGTCACAGTGAAGCATAATCTAAAAGTTTTTGCATCATGTCAGAACAAGACCAGTCAGTTGGATAACACATTCCTTACTGTAATTTCAAAATAGTTGTGTTTTATTATACTGGTGATAGGTTTCGAACTACCAAGTTCATTTTCAAACCAGGCCTATTAAAGCTGCATGAATAGTGCTTTGTTATGTGACAGTCAGATCCTGTACAGGTAATGTACACATCATACATAATAACATGGAACATCAGACCAATTTCACAATGTAGATGTATTCATGAAATGCATTCTAGCTCAACTGCGGTTCATGAATACATCTACATTGTGAAACTAGTCTGACATCCTGTATGTTTAAGTATTGTGTATATTATGAATGTAAGAATTGATTGTCACCTAACCAAGCACTATTAGTGCAGCTTTATTAAGCCTGGCTTGAAAATGAAATTGGTAGTTCAAAAATAATTGCCTATGAGACTTTATATGGATGTGTCCTAAAGTTAAACAATGGAAATCCAGAATTATTATCGTCTCCATTTTGGAGAGGAGAGTAAAATGAGCAGAGGAAATCAATGTAAATCAGTCAAACTGAATGAGTCAAACAAAAGCAACGAGAGAGAGTATGAAAATCTTGGCACTGAAAAAAGAAGCAGAACATACACAAATGTTCTGAACAGATGTGCTGACTGTGAGAGAAAAATACTGTAACAGATTTAAAATGTTATTCCAGTGATTAAAAGAAAGATAATGCCGCTGGCCAGATTAAGGAAATTTCTAAGAACATAAATAAGGATGTCCAGGAAGGAAATACAGCAGAATATTTAGAGGAAGGACTAAGAACAAAGTAAGTGGGAACAGAAGGCAGCATATAGATTTTGACAGCAGTCAAAATACTTTAAAAAGAGTGCAGAAAAATGACTCAGTTGTAATCTTTATCATCACTTGATTGAGAAATTATTCCATATCTGAGGCAAGCACCATTCAGATTTGGTACATGAGACAATTTTGGAAATGTCTTGACCCCAAATGAATTTGTTCACCATTATGTGTTTTGATACATCATCATCACATCATCAGAACACAGCTGTGGTGATAATAGCAAAATAATTAGAAGAAATGCTAATGGAGAAATTTTTTCACTCATGATACAGCAATATCACTTTCAATAAAATACAAAGCCAAGCTCACAAAAGTAGCACATATGTCACTGAAAATAAGACTCTCCTACCTACGGAGTCAAGTGTCAAACTGCCTATGCACCGATAACATACCAATGAAGAAAATGTTTCACACTTTTCTTTTGTATGATAAAGCTGCATGGCAGTGCAAATTTTTTTTTGTTTTACTCACATATCACTTTTAATTTCAGTAATACTTGTGCAACTTTCCTATTGCCTTGTAACAGCTGGATTGTAAAAGGGAAAAAAACTATTTTTACTGTTTCTGTATGAGGTGTACATTGTTCCATTTCTGTGCCTGTTGTGTAATTTGCACATAATGCTGTCTTGATGTCTGAAACCAGTCTCAGGACTGAAGACCACAACAACATACTGTCCATGTTTAGGTGATGCAGATTCTTTTGTAATTTTTTATTACTGTGGCATTTTAATGCATTACACATGAACAGCTTGTGTTTAGTTGCAACTTCAAGTAACAACCAATTGATACACCACTTTAATATTTCCATAGTGATCGTATTTTTTGATATTCAATATATTTTCTGTATGATGTTAGGACAATTTGGTGTCTACAGTGTTTTCTACATCGGTAGTCATCAGTGCATAGATAGTTTGGCACTTGACTCCATGGGTATGAGAGTTTTATTTTCAGTGACTTTCGTGCTCACTTTGTATTTCATTGTAGGAGTAGAAATTACTGCGTTATAGATGAAAAATTTTTTCACAAACATTTCTTATACCACTTCCTTTCACCATAGCTGTGTTATTACGATGATGATGATGGTGGTGGTAATGATGATGACAATGTGAAACTTCCTGGCAGATTAAAACTGTGTGCCCGACCGAGACTCGAACTCGGGACCTTTGCCTTTCGCGGGCAAGTACTCTACCAACTGAGCTACCGAAGTACGACTCACGCCCGGTCCTCACAGCTTTACTTCTGCCAGTATCTCGTCTCCTACCTTCCAAACTTTACAGAAGCTCTCCTGCGAACCTTGCAGAACTAGCACTCCTGAAAGAAAGGATACTGGGGAGACATGGCTTAGCCACAGCCTGGGGGATGTTTCCAGAATGAGATTATCACTCTGCAGCGGAGTGTGCGCTGTGAGGACCGGGCGTGAGTCGTGCTTTGGTAGCTCAGTTGGTAGAGCACTTGCCTGCGGAAGGCAAAGGTCCCGAGTTCGAGTCTCGGTCGGGCACACTGTTTTAATCTGCCAGGAAGTTTCATATCAGCACACACTCCACTGCAGAGTGATAATCTCATTCTGGAAACATCCCCCAGGCTGTGGCTAAGCCATGTCTCCGCAGTATCCTTTCTTTCAGGAGTGCTAGTTCTGCAAGGTTCGCGGGAGAGCTTCTGTATAGTTTGGAAGGTAGGAGATGAGATACTGGCAGAAGTAAAGCTGTGAGGACCGGGCGTGAGTCGTGCTTCGGTAGCTCAGTTGGTAGAGCACTTGCCTGCGGAAGGCAAAGGTCCCGAGTTCGAGTCTCGGTCGGGCACACTGTTTTAATCTGCCAGGAAGTTTCATATCAGCACACACTCCACTGCAGAGTGATAATCTCATTCTGGAAACATCCCCCAGGCTGTGGCTAAGCCATGTCTCCGCAGTATCCTTTCTTTCAGGAGTGCTAGTTCTGCAAGGTTCGCGGGAGAGCTTCTGTATAGTTTGGAAGGTAGGAGATGAGATACTGGCAGAAGTAAAGCTGTGAGGACCGGGCGTGAGTCGTGCTTCGGTAGCTCAGTTGGTGGAGCACTTCCCCGCGAAAGGCAAAGGTCCCGAGTTCGAGTCTCGGTCGGGCACACAGTTTTAATCTGCCAGGAAGTTTCATATCAGCGCACACTCCGCTGCAGAGTGATAATCTCATTATGATGACAATGTATCAAAACACGTAATGGTGAATGAATTAATTTGGAATCCAGGCACTTCCAAAATTGTCTGCTCATTTC
The DNA here is from genome assembly GCF_021461395.2 of Schistocerca americana. Classification (NCBI taxonomy): domain Eukaryota; kingdom Metazoa; phylum Arthropoda; class Insecta; order Orthoptera; family Acrididae; genus Schistocerca; species Schistocerca americana. The sequence goes on from NC_060120.1 coordinate 106,798,626, forward strand.
CCAAAAAGCTACGTGTAATCTGTCAAATGCCCATCTGCCCAAAAAATCAATATTTTCCAGCATAACAAATTTTTGTTCTTTGATATCCTCCCTACAGTATAGAGATCAATGTATACATCAATCAGTGTCTGGTTACTAAGAGTTTAATTTGGGATCTGGGTTTTTTGCAGCACTTTTAAAGTGATAGTACCTGACTACAAGGGCCAGGTCTGGCTAGTACAGAGGATGAAGCAGCACAGTGATTTAATTTTTTGTTCAATAGTCACACACAAACAGGGATGAATGTGTGGGTGCATTATCATCATGCAAGAGCCATGAATTGTCTTGCCACATTTCAGGCCATTTCCTTCTCACATTTTCTCACAGGCATCACAACATGTTTCAATAGTACCATCAGTTATCAGTTTGTCCCTGCAGCACAAATTCATGATAAACTAATCCTTCAAAGTCCAAGAAAACTATCAGCATGGCTTGGACTTTTGACCTTACTTGATGAGCTTTTTTTGCTCTTGGAGAACCACCCATTGTGAAGATTGAACCTTGGTCTCAACATCTTATCCGTAGACACATGTCTCATCACCAGTTATTAATCTCTTACGAAACATCTCATTCTCATTTGTGCAATCCTAAAGCTCTTCACAGATTGCGAGGTGAAGATCTTTCTAGTCTTGATTCATGAGCCATTGCAACACAATGCATTCTAAGATGCTGTGTCTTGATTTCATAACATGATCCAACTGGAATGTTACATTCTTGTGCAGTCTCTTGGACAGTCAGCCTTTGATTGCGGCACACAATTTCGTTGATGTTCCTGACATGAGCGTCGTCAGTAGACATCGAATGGTAGATATGGAATGGCGTCCTGAACAAGGGTGATCTTTAACTTCCATCCGGCCATTTTTAAAACATGTGAACCATTCATAACACCAAGTATGGCTAAAACACTCATCACTGTAGGCTTTCTGCATCATTTGGTGTGTCCATGTAATGGTTTTCTTGAGTTTCACACAAAATTTAATGCAGACACGTTTCTCCTCTAACTCTGCCATCTCGAAATTCGCAAACCTTGCGACACAATGTTCTACTCAAAATAGTACTGAACAATAACTAAGAGACATACAACAATGAAACTTCCGGCAGTTACACATTAAATACAGGCATGTGCAGGGATGTCAATCACATTTCACTCCAAAACGCCATTGGCACTAAATTACAAATGTTCCAGAATTTTTGAACAGCCCTCATAAGTACAGTTATGAGAGCTCAAAACATGGGAGAAGGTAACCTTGACTGATGAGTCATGGTATACAACGGGGCACACCTATGGTAAGGTACAAACAAGTACACTGAAAACTATGTGTAGCTCTGCATCCTCAGTGCCAAGTGGGTACTATTCAGATAGGCCGTGGCGGCATTCTCAGGAACTGATCTCCTTGAGTTCTCTGCAGCTGTTGAGCTGTCATAGATCACAATGGTATCCCAGCACGGTCAGTGCCTCAAGGTCAGCAACCCTGCTGCCATCATTAACATGGAAAATAATGCCATGTACTGCTACACAGATATGAGAAGTCAGGTGGTACTATGCTTCGCAATGTACCGTACAAAGCTCCAGCCAGCAGTGTCATTCTGCTACGTCTGTCTCATGTGTTGCTCAGGATGTGTGTGAAGCATTTAGCGTTGATTTTCATATTAATTTAGATATCATACTGAGCCAGTGTATTGATCATTAGGGGTAGCATAAAGCAAACATGAAAAGTATTATGTTAAGAGGTGTCGTCAATAGTTTTCCTGGCATATAAATTGTTCTAGGGACAGAAGCAGTCTGCCAAAGTGGCACTTACCTCAATGATGCCAGTTACCAGGGTAGTCAACAGCTAGAGTGTGTGGCATGGGAAAGACAGAGCCCATAGGCAACACCACAAAATATTCTCCATCTTTGTCTGTACTGAATGCATTGTGTACCCCCCTTCGTATGTGCACACCACTGTATAAAATTCAGATGCTCATGAGTGTACTTTATATTTTTCTTTTTGGGAAAGAAGTGAATAAATAGACTGTTAATATGATCTACTTTTATCCATATTTTTAACATTGATTCTTTCTTTTGCAGCCATAGATCTGCAAAACTGTGGAATAACAAATCAAGGTGCCCAGGAAATTCTCAAGTTGCTGAAAGTTAATACTATTTTGACTGTTGTTGATGTACGAAATAATCATGATGTGAATGGTGATTTGCTAAATGCTATAAAAAAACAGTTGGCCGAAAACAGTTCAAGAAATGTAGAAGATACACAGGAGGTATACCTAACTAACTTAAAATTAAATCTCGTAGATTTTTTTTTAATGGTGATAAATTATTAAAACTCTTAGCATTGTTCACCAAAAATGTTCTGGAAACAGATTCACACAAACAAAATTCTGAACAAAAGGTTAAATGTGAAAGTTTTTATTTAAAAGCTTTGTTCTTGCTGGTCAATACAATTGGAATAATAGAGTTGAGGTAGAGGGGGAGGGAATGACAGCACATTTAAAGAAAATCTATCTCGAACATTTGAGACTTGGTTAAATTTATGTAATTAAATGTAGTTTTAAGAGAAAGTAAGACTGCTGTCAGTTTGGACAAACTTCCACTCATAGTTGAAGCATTCGGATTCACACAAAGGCTGTTGCGAGTGCTATCCAGGAAGTAACCATACATGCTGCCTGAGACTGCAGCTAGCCCACGAATGCACCTTGAAGTTCCTCATTGCAGGCAAACTACTTAGAGCCAAGCCACTTTGTCATGTGCATGAAGAAGTGAAAGTTGTTTGGAGTCAAGTATGAGCTGTAAGGAGGATGTTCAAAAATGAACTGGTTCATCGATTCTTGTGTTCCATAAAATTTCACAATGCCAGATGTCCGTAATTTTCTGCCATAATATTTCAACACAGAGCCTTACGATACAGGTTACAGTACACTGAGCTCCCCTATTTAAAATCTCGTCGGCATGTGCGTGGTATACAGAATTGTCATTTCTTAATGCTTACTTGAGCGCAAATGCTTCTGCTACAAGATGCATGCTGCTGAGAGAGTCTTCCTTGGTGAAAATTTGGCTCATCAATATCAGATCAATCATCTTCATGCAGTAAAATTGCACAGGCATGCCAGCTACAGAGAGCACAAAGCTTTTCTGACAATATTCCCTACAGAATCCATCTGGAAACCTGTATCCCAGTTGATAAGTGCCTCAGACAGTCATTTTCTACTGATTCATTGATAATGGGAGTTCCAGAAGTCACAATTTTTGCTGCATTGGATTTTGTCGACTGATCAGCTGAAATACAGTGTTCAGCGATAGTGGATTTGCTGAAGGAGGTGAGTATGCCACTGGTGTTCCACAATGTGCTCCAGCAATTGGGCATCATTTGCGCTATCATGATTTGCTGCATTAGCAGGGAATTTTACAAACACCTGCTTTATCTTACTGAAAGTTATATTTGACTGACCCCAGAAGCACTGAGATATTTGGTGGAGGAATATAGGTCACTTTAGCCTTATGCTTTTGAAATCCTGACTACTTTTGGGGAAACATTTACAGTCTATGGCAGTTAGTCTTTTGTCTTCAAGGCCTCATCATTATACTCTTCCTTGTTCTACCATTTATATGTCTGTAGCATACTCTGTATCTTCTGGCAATATAATGTAAATGTATAGATAAAAATCTACTCACCAAGCAGCAACAGGAGAACACACACACAAAAAGGTTTAACTTTTGAAAGCTTTCGGAGCCTGTGGCTCGTTCTTCTGGCACAGTGACTCTTTCTTCTGACGGAAGAGTTGAAGGGGAAAGAAGAGAAGTGAAGGAAAAAGACTGGAAAGGTTTAGAAAAAGGGGTCCATTTCAGAAAAGTCACCCAAAACCCTGGGCCAGGGGAGACCTACTGAATGGGGTGAGAAGGAAAGACTCTTCTCATCCTGTCCGGTAAGTCTCCCCTGACCCGAGGTTCTGGGTGACTTTTCTGAAATGGACCCCTGCTGCTAAACCTCTCCAGTCCTTTTCCTTCACCTCTCTACCTTCCCCTTCGACTCTTCTGCCAGAAAAGGAGCCACTGGCTCCGAAAGCTTGCAAAGGTTAAACCTTTTTGTGTGAGTGTTCTCCTGTTGCTGCTTGGTGAGTAGATTTTTATCTATACATTTACATTATATTGTCAATAATTGACTAGTTTTGTATCTTATGAGATGAATATGAATTTTCCAGGAACACAACTGTCAGGTGTTCCAGTTCCTCTTACATGTCATCTGCATTCGATATGGTATGGGTTTGATGAATCAAAGTGTTCACAGTGCCCACTATTTCTACCAAATTGCAATTGATTTGAAAACTGCTAAGTCAGTGTTCGTTCCTCAGAATCTTCCATAAAAATGTTTGGCCCCCAGTGGACGTAAGACTCCTAATGGTGACACTGTCAGATTGTTCATAAAACTCATTGTTAAATAAAACAGGGTGTTTAAACAATGCTGTCATATCAGCCACAACCCTATCACCAATGACATGAAGCTACCCTAACACAGGTACTTTCATAAAAAAGAGGACAACATTGACCCTCACCAATACATCATTGCATTTCAGCTTATGTGTATTGAGTCTGCTGATAAAATCGGTAGAAGTTATTATAACTGTGGACATTTGTGTAAAATGGATCTGAGTACAGATGCTAAGTACTTAGTCATATCAAAGTTGGCTACTGAAATATTGCTCATAACAGATCATAGGCTCACCTTTATGATCTAGGCTGTCCACACAGCCTAGGTGGAACCGAAGTATGTGGACTTAGTCTCTCAGTAGGCTCCTTTGGTAGAAAGCCAGAAGTCAAGAGTTCCATTGTTTCTCTCATCACACTTAGATGGGTCATTATTGGTCTAGTGATATGCTGAGTTACATAATCAAACATCGTTCTTATTAATATAGTCCTTTTGTGGCATGATCATGGTAGCTTTACCTTTAACCACTTTGAGTACAATGGTATTTACATCTGTTGTGGAGGATTCCCCTCTCCAAATATATTATGTTACTTTTCGGTGGCGCAGCATTCACCAACACATGGTGAGACTCCTGATGAATTTACTCTGTTGCATCTGTTGCAGGAGGTTGGATGGGACATCCAGCAATTCACTCAAACTTTTATGGAACAGCCTATATGCCAGAAAAGCTTTAAATTCCGCATTGAGTCTAGTGTTTGCTGGACAATGTGTGGCAGAACATTGTCGTGTCAATAGTTGATGGTGTCACTGTTTACAGTTCTGTCAATAGAGCTCCTTCCACATCACAATGGAAAAGAGAGAAGCTGTTACCCATTAAGTTTTGTATTCTCAAAAAGGAGTTTTGTGACTCACTGAGTACAGAGCTTGTGTTATGCTCATTATTTAGTCACAGACTCGTACAAAATGCCTGGAGAAATCTGTGAAAAGTTGTCCTAGAGATGAGAGACCATGAAATGTCTGTTAGCACAATTTTATATGAATTTTCTGCACTAGTTCATTGCAGACTACAGATAGATGACCACTTCTGTTATAATCTTGAATATTTACCCCTTCCCTCTTAAACAGACACCACCATTGGCATGCAGTATCTTCACTCATAGCATTTGGCCCATATATGGCACAAATTTTTGTGAAGAAAATCAAGAACTTTGAGGATTTTTTTGCCACTAAAACTATTTTATAGTTTGATTTCACATTTGGTGTCATCTTCATTTACTGTTCACTTTGAAAAACTTCTCTGCTATTGCAGCTGTAAGCACACTGACCTAATGTGTGAGTCAGTGTAGTGACTGTTTCACTTCCCTCACTGCTTTCCATACTACTTAAAAACATAGACTACTTTCCAAGTAATCCATATAATAACTACTATTCGCCTTAGCATTTGTTAAGTGCTAATGCAAGATTATATTGTCTTGATGTAGTGATGCAACATATCAGCATTACAAACTTGAAGCGATATTTTAATGTTTATGTACAGAGGAGACTTAATGTTCACCTGCCCTATTTCTAGGATGACTTAGTACTAATGTACTTTGCTAAGTTTGGAATTAAATGTGATGTGCTTTCCCTCATTTGCATGGCAGTATATGTGCATACAAAATATCTCTCTCAAACATACTAATATAATGCTGGGGATGAAATTTAGAATTCTTAAAACGTTATTTTAACACTTTTCTGCACATTTTAAAAGAGTGAATACAACGTTTGTGCAGGTAACAAAATAAAACTCTATCACACCACATCTCAAAATCTATGGTTCTGATTTTTTTTTGTACCGTTTTATACTGTCACAAATCAAGCATGTGTGTGTGTGTGTGTGTGTGTGTGTGTGTGTGTGTGCGTGTGCGTGCCCGTGAACAGTTACGAGGTGCTAATTATGAGGTGCTATTTAATAAATGAGCAATGACAGAAGACTGTATTGGAGGATTATATTAGCAAAGACACAGAAGTAGTGGCAAAAGTTGTTCACAGTAAACCAATATAAATGAAAACAAATTTTGAATTTTGACACAGTTGTGTAGTGATCTTTAGTAGAATAGGCTTCTTTATAGTGGTGTAGTGATCTTAACAATACCAGAGAAGGAAAGTTGCTACTCACCATATAGCGGAGATGCTGAGTCGCGATAGGCACAACAAAAAGATTCACACAATTATAGCTTTCCGCTATTAAGGCCTTTGTCAGCAGCAGCCGACACACACACACACACACACACACACACACACACACACACACACACACACACACACAGTCTGCAGTCTCAGAGAACTGAAACCACACTGCAAGCAGCAGCACCAGTGCATGATGGGAGTGGTGACTGGGTGGGGGTAAGGAGGAGGCTGGGGCGGGGAGGGGGAGGGATAGTATGGTGGGAGTGGCAGACAGTGAAGTGTTGTAGTTTAGACAGATGGCAGGAGTGAAGGTGCAGATGGGGGAGGAGGTAAGTAGCGGAAAGGAGAGAAATAAAAAGAAATTAAAATACTGGGTTTGGTGGTGAAATGACGGCTGTGTAGTGCTGGAATGAGAACAGGGAGGGGGCTGGATGGGTGAGGACAGTGACTAACGAAGGTTGAGACCAGGAAGGTTACAGAAATGTAGGATGTATTGCAGGGAAAGTTCCCATCTGCGCAATTCAGAAAAGTTGGTGTTGCTGGGAAGGATCCATATGGCACAGGCTGTGAAGTAGTCATTGAGATGAGGGATATCATGTTTGGCAGTGGGGTGTTCAGCAACAGGATGGTCCACTTGTTTTTTGGCCATAGTTTGTTGGTGGTCGTTCATGCGCACAGACAGCTTGTTGGTTGTCATGCCTATATAGAATGCAGCACAGTGGTTGCAGCTTAGCATGTAAATCACATGACTGGTTTCACAGGTAGCCCTGCCTTTGATGGGATAGGTGACGTTAGTGACTGGCCTGGAGTAGGTGGTGGTAGAAGGATGTATGGGACAGGTCTTGCATCTAGGTCTATTACAGGGGTATGAGCCATGAGGTGAGGGATTGGGAGCAGAGGTTGTGTAAAGATGGACGATTATATTGTGTAGGTTTGGTGGACGGCAGAATATCACGGTAGGAGGGGAGGGAAGGATAGTTGGCAGGGCATTTCTCATTTCAGGGCACGACGAGAGGTAATCGAAACCCTGGCGGAGAATGTAATTCGGTTTCTCCAGTCCCGGATGGTACTGAGTTACGAGGGGAATGCTCCTCTGTGGCCGGACTGGGGACTTCGGGAGGTGGTGGGAGACTGGAAAGATAAGGCACAGGAGATTTGTTTTTGCACAAGGATGGAAGGATAATTACGGTCAGTGAATGCTTCAGTGAGACACTTGGTATATTTTGAGAGGGACTGCTCATCACTGCAGATGCGATGGCATGGGTGGCTAGGCTGTACGAAAGGGAGTTGTTGGTATGGAATGGGTGGCAGCTGTCGAAGTGGAGGTATTGCTGGTGGTTAGTAGGTTCGATATGGATGCAGGTACTGAGGTGGCGGTCAACATCTAGGAAGATGGCTTGTTGGGTTGAGTAGGACCAGGTGAAGCAAATGGGAGAGAAGTTGTTGAGGTTCTGGAGGAATGTGAGTAAGGTGACCTCACCTTCAATCCAGATAGCAAAGATGTCATCATTGAATCTGAACTAGGTGAGGGGTTTAGAATTCTGGGTTTTTAGGAAGGATTCCTCTAGATGGCCCATGAATAGGTTAGCATAGGATGGTGCCATGCAGGTGCCCATAGCCATACCGTGGATTTGTTTGTAGGTAATGTCTTCTAAGGAGAAGTAATTGTGGGTGAGGATATAGTTGGTCATGAAGACTAGGAAGGAGGTTGTTGGTTTGAAGTCCATAGGGCGTCTGGAAAGGTAGTGTTCGACAGGAGTAAGACCAGGCATTAGGAATGTTAGTGTACAGGGAGGTGGCATCAATAGTGACGAGCAGGGCACCATGTGGTAAAGGGAAAGGAACTGTGGAGAGTTGGTTGAGGAAATGGTTGGTATCTTTTATATAGGAGGACAGGTTACGGGTAATAGGGTTTTGTTGTGCCTATCGCGACTCAGCATCTCCGTTATATGGTGAGTAGCAACTTTCCTTCTCTGGTACTGTTACATTCCATCCTGGATTTTCCATTGTAGTGATCTTACGTAGAATAGGCTTCTTTATAGTCATTATAATATGTTTTGTGTCTTGACATTTAAAATTCCAGCAATAAATTTAGCATCAGATTTTTTTCAATTTATTGAGTTTTTCAACAAGTGATATGGGTTGATTTTGATTAAGTAACACTGCAAAAAGCAGCTTGTATGCAACTTTCGTGGTGTTTACTTATAACCCGCGATTCACTTCCATAAAGTATTGTTGGAACTGCCATTGTCTTATAAAGTTCCACTTGTGTTTCTTTTCTTGTTTCATTTTTTAGACGTTATTTATTGTTCCATATGTATTCCCGAACTTTGCTAACTTCTTCTCTATGTCTTCGACCTTTTATTATTAACCACAGTGTTTGTCTGTACAGGATGTTTTCCATTAAAATCCATTGATTTTGTCTTCTTTTCTGATATCATCAAATGGTACCTTTCACAAATCTTGTCTAATAAATGCATTTCCCTGCTCTGTCAGCAGTGTGGCATTGTCTACTTACAAAAGGCAATGCAAGTGTGTGTTTGTCTTAACCTTAATCCACCCCATTAAAAATCTCATTCCATTTCTGGATTGTACTATCTAAATAAATGTTAAGAAGTGTAGGTGAAACACTGTGCCATTGTCTAGCTCCTTTGTTTGTGGATATAAGCTTCATTAGAGCACCATTTATATTTAAAATTACTGTGTGTGTTTGTGCAAACTTCTTAAAACTTTTAAGATGTTGTTGATATTCTACTTTCCTTATAATTCTCCACAGTTTCATCCTATCAACAGTATTGAATGCCTTAATAAAATCAATTAATGCTAAATAGGTTTCCCTATTATGCTCTGTCTGTTTTCTAGCTATTTGTTTAATTATAAATACTGCATCTGTTGCCAACCTGTGCCTCCAAAATCCCATTTGTCCTTCACATAATAAACTCTCAGCCATGATCATTAACCACTTGTTCACTAGTCTTGCATAAACTTTGCATGCAGTGTCCAGTAAGCTGGTTCCTCTGTAGTTCTTGCAGTTATTGTGGTTGCCTTTTTTAAATAGTGATATTATCTTTGCTTGTGGCCATGTTTCTGGAATGCTCCATTCCTCCAGATCATATTAAATGAATGTAGCGATCTCTTTTGTAGTAGAGTGCCTCCGTATTTTATCAGCTCAGTATTTATGCCATCTATACTAGCTTTTCACTTTATGTGAAGTTGAGGGCTTCTCTTAATTCACTCATACATGAAATATGTACACATTCTGTTTCAGTTTCATCCTCTTTATTCTCTGTGGAGCCTGTTACTTCATACTACAAGTTCTTCAAATGTTTTATCCATTCTGCTTCTTGGATGTTATTTATTTGAGCAACTTCTTTTTCTGTGTGATTGAGAGTATTCATAGTTTTGTAATACCTCATTTCCCTTCAATGAATATCGTCTTCTATTACCCTTCTAAATGTACGCCAAGACTCTTGATGAGCTCATTTCACTGCTCAATTTGCTGCAGTTCTCTCTCATATGTAAATTTCACTACTCTTCTATGTTGGTTCACCTTTTTTCCTTCATAACTTTATGTAAGTCTGTTGTCCAAATTTCTAACTCTTTCTTCCCTCTTATCTTTTTCTTTTCCTTAAAGCTTCTTCAGCTGCTTTTCTAAATGCAGTTTCTATACTTTTCCATTCTTCTCTATTTCTTCCACTTCTTTTTTCTGTTCTAGTTCTTCATTAAGTCTCCTCTGGTACAGATCTTGTATACTGTGAAACTTCCTGGCAGATCAAAACTGTATGCTGGGCCGAGACTTGAACTCAAGACCTTTGCCTTTCGCGGGCAAGTGCTTGGGTAGCTCAGATGGTAGAGCACTTGCCTGCGAAAGGCAAAAGTCCCGAGTTCGAGTCTTGGCCCGGCACACAGTTTTGATCTACCAGGAAGTTTCATATCAATACACACTCCGCTGCAGAGTGAAAATCTCATTCTTGTATACTGTGTTCATTCTACAGAATGTAGATATACTTTGTAGATTTCTTCCTTCATTTTTTCTTGTGTCATCTTTTTGTTCTTTCTCCATTTGGTGTAAATACTGAATCCATTTGAGCTATCGCCAAGGAATGGTCAGGAGCTATGTCATATCCCCCATACACTCTTGTGACTCTTATGTTGCCTCCTGATTTTTCATTGCCTACAGTGTGCTCAGTAAGAGACATAAATCCTTGAGGTGACCATGTATACTTACAACCATCTTTAGTTTGTTAAAATAAACAAAATCTCTAAGCAATCTTCCATTGTTACTTATTATGTTTTCTCCCATCATTCCCACAATCTGTAGGATACATTTACTCCCTACCTCTGCTGTTAAATCTCCTGTCAGTATTATTTGATACTTACTGTTATACTTGTCTAAAATTGATTGCAGTTTGTCATAGAAATCTATAGACTCTTCCCCCCCCCCTCCCTCAGGTGCGTAAACTGCAATGATGGTCAAGTTTTGTCTCTCCTCTTTGACAGATAAAACAATAACTATTTGAAAACTGTAATTCTTTCATTTATTTAACTGTACCCTCTACTTCTCTTCTCTTCTTCGATCTCTTATGTATGTAAATTGGGCTGCTTTAAAATTTCTGCCAGCTCTTCTTTGTTTGCTAATCCTCTGACATTCTGTGTTGCTATCTTAATTCTATTGGCAATCCATTTATTTTTTACTTTTTTCATCACCATGTTTGTCATCAGTGTATTTGACCTTGATCCAAGGCTGTTTTGGGTACTATTAGTACTTGAGAAAATTCACCTAGCTGCCTTGCAAGGGCTGTGCAATAATATAATATAAAAGTTAAAGTTATCAGACTTTACTTCCTGATTCCAAATATTTTAACAAGTTGTAGGAGGAGTGGATGATGATGTGTTCTTTTACTTTGTTTTTGAATGTCTGGATGTTTTTAATTTCCTATCTGGTGTCTCTCAGTACCATTTCGTATACTTTTGCACCTGAATATAAAACTCTGTTCTAACCTTAGATAAGGCTGCACAGTCTCTGCAGAAATTATTCTCACTTCTCCTACTAAGGCTGCGAATTTCACAGTTAATCAGCTCACTGTAAGAGAGCATATGTATAACTTGGGCAAAGAAGAACAGACCATGTTTTGTCATTAGTAAAACTAGAGAATGGGTTTTTATGTTAAGTTTACACACAGAATATGTACATATTTATGGAATTAAAATGAGTAAAATATGTATCAGAAAAATATTTAACATGAAACAATAATTTAAACTGAAATCAACTTCTGATTCACACTGTAGTGTTTATATTATCTTAACATGTACTTAAACATTGCAGAAGCATGGAAAGTACACTAAGACCGTGCACTTTAAGTTACTTAATTTTTTATTCTGCAGTCATAGAATGTTCCCAACCAGAAAGAATGTTTTTGTTGAAGGAAAATGATCTCTCCAAGTCTCAGAATGTTGAAAGTGCAAATTCAAGGAGATGAAATGTTCCTAGAGAGATGTAGACTGATCATAATCATTTCCCCACTGGGGGGAATCTGCAGACAGTAGAAAAGTCGAGTAACCTGCTTTTCTTGCCAAAGCGGTGTCACAGTTATTCGCTACCTTCTGCCTAGTATCACCATTAATGTCAGTCAGCTTGCATTTGAAATTCTCAACAATTTTTAGTGATTTCTGCAGAGGGAGACTAATAGATTCTAATTCTACAATGCTAATGGCAAGGCAGGCAAAGTTACTCTGGATGCATGCCAGAGCATTTTTGATTTTGGTTCAGTGAAAGCATTTTGTGCCTCTCATACTGAAACTGAAAATTCTATTGAAAATGAAATCGGTCACAGATTTCACAGCTTGAAAATGTTAATCATAAAAATTGACAGCTTCAATCCCTGTACCCCACTGGATTAGGACAGGCTCAGGGGGCAACACAAGATTTGGCAGCAGTTCTCAGTAAACCAACACATGATGGGGGGCAGGGGCTTTGAAAAATACTTTCTTTATTTATAAAATTATTTTATTCTCCTGTGGGTAGTTGCTGCACACTTATCTGGTGATACTTTACAGTGTATTGGCCAGGCAAATGAAGTGTATTAAGTTCAAATAGAATACATGGAAGGGCAGTTGCTGCCTTCAGCTTGTAGGCTGCAGCATTCAAATACAGAACAACTTTTTCTTCTTGGACCCTTCAGCCCACAGCGCTTTGCCATTCATCCTGCTGTTGAATGAATTGTGCATTACAGCAATTTTAAGGAAATCAGTACTGGCTTTGAGGTTCTTCTCCATCGAGTTCGCCAACAGCGAAATTGCTTATGAAATATCCATATATGTCTGTTGTTTCATCAGAGGCTATTCGTATGTGGTGGTTACTTATATAGTGCCACACACTTTTTCAGAATATTGTGATAACAAGAATCTAAAAATTAGAAAGAAAACAATCAGTTATCGACAAAATTATTTAATTGGATTGATAAAAAATCTACTCACCAAGTGGCAGCAAAACACACACATAAGACAGTTGTAATTGGCAAGCTTTCAGAGCCAGTGGCTCCTTCTTCAGGCAGGATTTAAGAGGAAGGAAGAGGGATGAAGAAAAAGGACTGGAGAGGTCTAGGAAAAGGGGTAGATTTCCTTCTCATCCCATATGGTAAGTCTCCCCTGATCTGTTCTGGGAGACTTTCCCGAAATCTACCCCTTTTCCTAGACCTCTCCAGTCCTTTTTCTTCACCCCTCTTCCTTCCTCTTCAACCCTTCTGTCTGAAGGAGGAGGCATTGACTCTGAAAGCTTGCCAATTACAACTGTCTTTTATGTACGTGTTCTGCCACCACTTGGTGAGTAGATCTTTTATCTACCAAAATCTAAATAGTTTTTCTCTTACTGCCGATTCATGAGGAATCTGTTGCCCACAGTAATTTTGAAGAACAATGCAATATGCAGGCACTTGAAGTTTGTAGCGTGGATTGTTCATAGAAATTGTAGCATACTACGTATCATGGGAAAATTAGTTTGTGAAGTTTTTGCATCTGTGTTAATAACATTTGTTTCTTAGGCAATATGCACTGTTTTGTTCTTTGTGTCTGCATCACTACATATATGTTACTGTTCAAGGAGCACCCGATTTGCTTATTGTATGTTTGACATAGAACAATATTTCTATCAGTAACGAAGGTGTCATCTATTGTAATATAAGCTGACAATTTTGATGCAATGGAAGTTATCATGTGTACAAATAGTAATGAACTCTTAAGAAGAACTGTCTAGCTATTTATTTTTTTTTTATTTTTATTTTTTTTTTTATTTTTTTATACACACACTCCCTAGTTATGAATCAGTAGAAGTTGCTGGTAAGTGGAAAACAATGGGCTGTTAGTCTTTTGTTTGCCTCACTGCCAATCTTGACAAGACGCAAAGCTCTTTATGACACACAATAATGCTTTGCTTTTGAGAACTTAAATTTGGATCTTAGAAAGTTACTGTTAATTCCTGACATAGCCAGGATGGAGACAAGCTATCTTAAAGTTTTACATAAAGTTAAAAATTTTTTAAATCATATCTTTTAACAGTCAAGATTGCAAAGTGATGACTAGTTTCCGTTGATTATAAAGCCATCTTCAGCTCTGGAATAATAACAGGAAATTGCACTAAGGTAGACTACCAGAAGGAATTACACCAAGCACACTTATATCAGCAAAAGGTCAATTACCTACTGATTATAAAAACTTGTAGTGTTTACACATAGGATCAGGCTAAGAGACAACATCTGGATCGCAGTGGATGCTCATTTAAGAGAGAGGTCTCAATAGAGTAATGGCATATACCATCAAGATAAAATATTAGGGATATTTCTTCAATATTTATCGTGATCTTTTATAAATATATAGTTTGTCTTTTCACTGTATTTTTTAATTTCCTTTTATTCTACTTACTGGTCATGTGATCCATGCCCTCTGGACATTTGTGGCTGTGACCACATCACTTCTGCTTCGCCCAGCCCATGACCTCAGATGTCAGGGTACTTACTTGTAATGGCATTGCGCTCATGTTGCAGCCTTGTTAACGTGTTATTCTATTTAATTATTTGTTGTATAACATAAAGATATTTATTCTACATGTCAGTTTGATTTTTGTGGCCGTCCCTGCATCTCTTCTCCTTTGCCCACCCCATAGTCATATATGTCGGACTAGGACACTCTCACCTGTGGAGTATTAGTGTTGCATTCATTTTGCAACCTAGTCTACAGTGTCTTCTATTTTATTACTTATTCTCTTTCTTTCCTCCTTGATGACATGTAATTGTATCACATATTGATGGCCAAAATAATATTTTACATATTCACCTTATGTGCATATATTTTTCTTAACTTTTATTTTGTGTTATGATGTTTGCTGGATATTGCTTAATCAGTTCTTTTTCCGCTGTTAGATGATGTGTTTTATTACTATATTACATGCTCTTATTTATTGTTACTATGTTTACTCATTCACCACTTTTTATTATGCTGCTTTTTCCTTGTGGACCTGTGTGAGCATGCATAGCTGACTAGTTTGCATACAACTCTGAGTGAATCACACTCTACTAGACCCACTAGTATTCCTGTAAATGATTTGGTTGAAAGTTGCCGATGTAAAAAATTTTGTATGCAAAATATTGTGTATCTACACAGACTGTTAAGATGGGTTTGTTCTCGACATATTTTTCCTTGGTGTACTGAATTTTGTATTAACATCTCTGTTTATTGCTTATGTCTTGAATGCCTAATATTTATGTCAGTGATATGTGCCATTATTCTATTGAGATCCATCGCTTTTACGAACATCAACTGTGATGCAGATGTCGTGTCTTCGCCTCAGTTTACAAGCAGACACTATGCCTTTTTATAATTGATATGTAACTGTATTACAACAGTTTGTTTAATCCCTTCTGAAATTCTACCACAGTGCACTATTCGCTTATTACTCCAGATCTGAAGATGGCTGTATAATCAGCTGAAACTTGTCATCATTTAATGTTATTCACTTGCAATTCTGACTTTCAAACCATTTTATTAAAAAGTTTTAACTTTATGTAATACTTAGAAAATTAACAGAATTAAATCCTTCATAATCCTACTTAAAGTGTAACTGATCACATTTTATTGCACTATAATGTGATTTTTAAAGCTAATTTTCCTCTGGCCTTCAATTTTTATGGTAGATCTGATTTGGAATGTTTTTCTGGGGAGTGACCTACCCTAGAAGCTAAAAAACAATAATATGTAATTTTATATAGCACAAAGCTAAAATATATAAAACATGTAATTATAATATGATGTGTAGTGATAAAATAAAATATATAAACATTGTAGCATACTCTGTGAAAGATTTACACTTTCCACTTGTATAGGAGTGAAGAAAAAACTCTGTAATTACATAAAAATTTGGGTTCTATGAGTAACCGCTTCTAATGTAGGGTAATCAATAAAAGAGGAAACTAAAAAAAAATATCTTCCTTGTGGACTTAAGAGCAACCTGAAGTCAGGTGCGCTCTTTTTCAATGAACAGCAGTATTTTGTTTGTAACTTGTCAACACCAAAAAAGCAATTGCAGCTTAGACTGCATATGCTGACCCAGTTTCTTTTTTTTTATGTGTCATCTGTTTTTATCTTACTTCATGTAAAACTTCAATATATAATTTATTTGCCTAAAGTAGGCAAATTTGTTTTTATAGAAAATGTATAGTCATAAATTTTACCTATAATGTAAATGAAACCAAATTTAAGTTTCTATATTTCCTATTTTATTTTCTAATTGTGACCAAATATAAAATTATACATCAGTTAAATATTACAATTTATTTTGTTCTTGCTGCTCAGAATATATTTACTACTGAAGAGTTTGCCCATTTTTGCAGAAATGGATAATTACTGATTTTCCAAATGGATATTTGCTAAGGTTGAAGGACTTGGGGAGTTAAAGGTACTTTTATTTTTTTGTAACCAAGCTGTACACGTAGCACTTTGCATTTTTTGCCATATAATTTAAATGGCTGTTACATATCTTTGTTGCTTTCAGTATAAATGGATGACTTTAGATGCAAGCTTGGAGGAACAGTCTCATTCTGCAGCTTCTAAAACACATCCTAACTTCATGTACTCAAATCAGGAAAGAAGTTTACACCAAAAAGGAGTAGCAAATGGTCGAGCTGCAGGATCCACATCTTTCTGGGCACAGGAAAGGTATTCTATAAGATTTAAAGCTACAAAAAGTATTGTTAGTCTCTCCCCTTTTATCAAGTTACATTACATATAACTTTATTTAATCTAAATATTGGAACTCAAGATGAGACCAGGTATTTCATTGAGAACCTGCAAAAGGATTATACTTACCACAGGTGACAGTTCCTCTTGCAAATTGGGTGAGCTGTACTGATTGAGAAACAGAAAACTTGAGATCTTCTATTCCACATCTGTTCAAGTTGCATCTGTAACTCCTTTGTGTTCAAGGTTTCAAGGTAACATAAATTTTACAAGTCTCTCTGCAGTGCCGTATGATTGTTAGTCGCGCATGCCGTATGATTGTTCACCAGCCTGGATTACTTCCCTTCAAGTGGACTCTCCCAACATTCATTGTTTCGTTTATCTCAGCTAGCGTCAGTAGTATCTAGAATGAAATTTTCACTCTACAGCAGAGTGTGCACTGATATGAAACTTCCTGGCAGATTAAAACTGTGTGCCGGACTGAGACTCGAACTCGGTTCGCAGGAGAGCTTCTGTGAAGTTTGGAAGGTAGGAGATGAGGTACTGGCGGAATTAAAGCTGTGAGAACGGGGTGTGAGTCGTGCTTGGGTAGCTCAGTTAGTAGAGCACTTGCCCGCAAAAGGCAAAGGTCCCAAGTTCGAGTCTCGGTCCGGCACACAGTTTTAATCTGCCAGGAAGTGTCAGTAGTATCATTGGTGTGTGTCTTTACATGCTGACGTGAATGTTTAAGTTTAGTTCCTTTGTTCATTTGTTTTGTTTTTGTCACTGTTAAAATGCTAACCATTGAAGAATGTGTGTTTTTAGTTGAAAAAGTATTCAGAGCTGGCGGTAAATTCGTCAAACATTTAATTTAGTTTTCCCAGAGACAACACCCCCACATCGTGATACTGTGCAAGATTTGACTAACAAATTTCGAAGTGCGGGTTCAGTGACAGATGCACTGAGAAGTGGTCGTCCTAGAGTTTTGTCTGAGGATAAACTACTCGATATTTCTGATAAAATATCCCTGAGCCCAAACAAGTCAGTAAGAAAACTCGCCCAGGAAACTGATATTAGTGTCGGAATGGCCCACAGAGCTGTAAGGAAAAAATTAGAACTTTTCCCATACAAAGTGACAGTCATGCAAGAACTGAAAAATACTGACCATGACAAGAGACTGCATTATTGTCAATGGTTCAAAAATTTCGTTCAACAAAATGGAAGGGATATTCTAAATGAAACGTTTTTCAGTGATGAGGCATGGTTTCGCTTATCCAGGTACATGAACTCACAAGTTTCTCGTATGTGGAATACCGCAAATCCATTGTGTATTCATGAGGAACCACTTCATTCTGTGAAAATAGGAGTTTGGATTGCAATTTCTAGATGTCGGATTGTGGGTCCCATATTTTTCAACAAAACAATAAACGCACAACGATACTGCAGTTATATTCTTTACCCATTCATAGGAGAACTTGTGTTAAGTGAAATACTGAACGGTTATTTTCAACAAGATGATGCAACTGTGCATACAGCTTGCATTTCAGTGTCGCTGCTTGCTGATGTTTATGGTGATCGCATAATTTCACAGGGACTTTGGCCTCCAGGATCGCGGAACTAACGCCGCCTGACTTTTTCTTCTGGGGTGCAGCAAAAGCAACTGCCTAAAAAAAACCGTCCAAAATCCATCGATGAATTGAAAACTGCAATATCCACTTTCACTACGTCTGTTATGGAAGAAATGTTACAGCTTGTGTTTGGAAACATGGTTAGATTACTTGAATTATGTATTCAACAACGGGGAGGGGGGGGGGGGGCACTTTCAACATTTAATGTGAAAATTTCTAAGTAAAAATGAATATTCAATAAATTAATATCTTGTATTTCACTGAGTTTCATTTCGGCATATTCATTGCGGCATACGGCATGCGCAGCTAACGATCATATGGCACTGCAGAAAGACTTTTTGAACACCCAGTATTTAGTTACTGTTGTGTTTGTATTTACTAAAATGGTCATAGTGCTCTTTTATGTTTGACGATTTCTTTCTTTTCCAATATTTGTTGCACTTCCATTATATATGGTGTAAGTGCCTGTTATAGTTGTCAATATACAAGGACTGTTAGGAAAGTAAGTTCCATCTGGTTGTGAAATGGAAACCACTGTGAAAATCTGATGAAGCTTTGCACAGATGTGTTGGACAGTGTCTCTAGTATGCCTGTTGATAGCATCATGTTGCTGTTTTCAGTTTTCAGTGTACAGTGAGCACATAAAGGTGCCTAAGAAATAGTGTTTCCTGCCAAGTATGAGGTCCTGGTGAGAGATTTCACTTGATGCCATGCAGCCCACATAACAGAACTCTCATGCAGTTCCTTCTTCATTGCAATTCTTTGCTGCACCCTGCAGGGGCCATGAAGATCCTCCTGCAGCATTTTCAGTGGGAAGTGTTTGATCGCCCACAATACAGCCAATAAATCTCTGCCCCAGAGTTTCATCTCTGCTCACATCAACCGCTGGCTATGAAGACAACATTTGGCACAGACAGTGAGCTGTAGACCAGTGTAGAGAATTGGCAGAAAGCACAGGCAGCTGCCTGCTAAGATGAGGGGACCAGAAAGTTGGTACAACACTATGACAAATGTCTAAGAGTGATGACTGTGTAACAAAGTAGTTGAAAGGTGTAGCTACTGCTGCAAATAAAACACTTTTGATTTTCACAGTGGTTTCCATTTTGCAACAGATGGGAACTTACTTCCTGAACACCCTTCATATGATTGAAACCAGCTTTTGCTGTATTACATGATATACTGATGATTTGCCAACTTCTGAGTATTTTTGCAACAAATGTCGAATCATTTAAAAAAAGGCCTTTTCATCATTAGTTCAGCTTAATTTGGATAGTTTAAATTTTCTTTTTACCCGGAGAAAGGTGAACAGTATACTTAAATTTTTTGACAAATGTATTATGTTTCACCAGAATATGATGTTCTGGATAGCCCATGACTGTCAGCAACAATTTAATCATATTTCAAAGTAAATAATTGCAGATTCAGAATACAGATTGTCAGAAAATGTGAAATTATTTTTTTATCACCTGCAGCATATTTTATGTCATTAAATCAAATGAATGCAATTTAAACATTTGATTGTATGGGATCCAGCAACTGTACACTATTTAATTACAGGATGTATATGCAGCAGGGAAGGAAAATCAAAAACGCTGCAACCGAAGTGGCTGTATATACGTCCCGTAATTAAATGTATACAACTTTTTATTATTCCAGGTGTTTTGGCGGCTATTTCCCTCACAAAGAAGCATATTAAATACATCAACACAAAAAGTTTGCCTACATTCTGATAGCTCACATTTTCTGTATACAGTAATTCCTGTTTCTGCTACTCCGATCTGCAATTAAAAATATATTACTTTCAAAGCAGACTATCTTGTCAGTACTATTGGTCTAAGAATTTCAAAGTTATCTCATTTCTTGATCAATAAACCAATTCATCATGTCAGCCTTCGTGCAATACAGACACTACAAACCCACATCTACAAATTCAAGAGCATTCTTCAGTTTATATTTCACTGTAGTTGGCTTAGAAACAACTCACAAGTTTTCTTGCAGGACTGTGGCTTTCTAGAGCCATGTTCTTCGAATAATAAGTATTTCATAGTGGCCAGAATGCTGTCTTTCAGCTCAGGTAGCAGTATTAGGCAAGCAATTCAGTGACAACAAAGCTATGCTTAGCACAGAATGCAGAGAATATGTCTGTAGCTGTCAAAGGTTTAAAAGTAGATGCTTCCAGGATTCTTTGTTGATACATCCACATTTAAAACTTTATTCAGAACCTGATTACTACTACCTTTACTATATAACTAGTCTGAACTAATTCATAGAAATTTATTTATTTCACCTGACTTCATTCTGTGATGTTTTTTTCATATTCTGAAATCAGTCACAGTCCATTTATGTAGGATATTCTAACTCAAAAGCTGATGTGGTAATATGTTATATTTAGCTGTAACTCCTTTGTCGGTGCACAATGGAAAGTCTAAATGTTCTTCTGTAATTACTTTGTAGCAAAGTTTATTATTACATGGGATTCATTGAATTCAAATAAACAAATATAATACTGTAACACTTAAATCTGAACATCAGCTCTTAAGATTTGATGCCAAAGTTATTAATATGTTGTTTGGGATTGGTTGAACAAAGCATGCAAAAAAGTTACTCAAAAACTCAGTTTTGCCTGTTTTATACTCAGAAATTCCTCTTTCTGTGTAGATTTGCAGACAATATTGCTCATATACTTTGCATTCTTTCAGTCGATTCTGTCCTGTCTTCTGGAACACTGCAGCTAATGTGAAAAAAATGGTTATTCTACAGAAATGTGCAATAAAAATATTGTGAAAGTTGATAATAGAACATATTGCTTAAACCTCTTCAGGAACCTGTGGATTCTTACAATTACATTCCAGTACAAAAACCCTAATGCTATTTGTGGTTAATATGATAACATGATAGAATTTAGAATGAATTCAGCAATTCAAAACTGAAGTGCAAGAAGTAAAAATCATTTCCAAATAGACTATGTAACCCTCTCTATGGTACAGAATGGGGTTCTGTATTCTGGTGCAAAATTCTACAGCAGATTGTCAAGAGAACACCAGCAAGGAAACTAAAAATCTCCCAATATTTAAACACACAGTAAAAGAATACCTCTTTAACCACTCCTACTATGTATCTGAATACTTGGACTCAGGATTGTAAATTCTGCCCAACACTACTAATATTTGTATCAAGTAGATCCTGATTTTGTCAGTATATAAACACGTAATAGTGATCTGTAGTAGTAGTAGTAGTAGTAGAAGTAGTAGTAGTAGTAGTAGGAGGAGGAGGAGGAGGAGGAGGAGGAGGAGGAGCACCTTTTTTCAATGTAGTAGTTTTTCTCCTTATGTCATATATAAAGTATTAAAGAAGCATTTCTGTAATCGTCACTTTGAGTATTTAAGCATTAATTATAATTTGTTGTTAGTATATTTTACATAACTGGCAAGCAGTGGTTACTTCTGCCTGTTAGTGTTTAACCTGAATCATTCCACATTCCTGAAGGCTCTCCTTCTTGATGAGAGTAACAGAATGTGATGTGTGAATGGATGACTGAAAGCAGAGTGAACACCATTAGTAACCTGACCTGAACAATAACATAAAAGACGTAAATGGCAGAGGAGGTAGAGGGTGTGGTGAGAGAGGGAGGGGGGAGGGGAAAAAAAGCATTCACTACACTAAGGAAGGTGACCAGTGATCGATGGTATTCAGGGAGATACTTTTGATAATAGATGTCATTGCCTGTTTTATTCTCTACTTAGTTTTGTAATTTTAGCTAAATGGTACGTGCAATCAAAATTGATGTTTCTGTCACCATTATAATCATAATTTCGGACAACAACATTACGACATCATGCACTATAGAAACATACATATAACAATATGAAATAGAATACACTGTTACTCACTACATAGAAGAGGACATTGAGAAGCAGATACGCACATTGGAAGAAGACTGTTAGATATTATAACCTATAAGTGAAATGCCTTCTTCAGATGCAGAAAAATACACACATGCGCTCATGCACATACAGCTGTCACACTTGAGCCACTCTTGTCTCCGAGGGCTAAGGCCCAACTATATTTAGCAGGCTTACTATTTCATTATCCTGTTGATTGTCTGAACCTTATCCTTTATTGAAAGACTTCTTGTAGTTCCTTTCTTAATCAATTATGTAGTTGTTTCTCCAGTTCTCTGTATTTCTTTAGAGGCATTTGCCTTGGAAAAAAGCGAAAACGATGTCCGCCATCATAAAAATCTCCTTCATTTTGACCTCTCTGATTTTCTCAGCCTGAGTGATTGATGATTTGCATTCACTCGTTGAGCCAAAGTATTGACTCCAAATTTCTGCCCAACATTACAACTGACCAGTAGTCTGCTACGGGTGCTGCAAGCTGTGTTGTTATGCCTCTTCATTGCTTGGACTCTTATGTATAACAACATACGTTGTAGAACTATAAAAAGACTGTTAGGTCACTTGTTGATATATCCAGCAGAAAAACAATCAACAGCTTGTCTGAATACCTAAAAGCACACCATTAACTCTTACATTCTCATCACAAGGAAATATAGGCTGATTGAGAGAAATATTGTCACTAGTCTTAGCTCTGATACCACATAATAAGAAATTGGTTAACAGTTTCAGGAGGAGACTCCAAACCATTAGAAACACAATAAATTTCCATGAGATAAAAACAAACATGGAGACCTATTCCATTGGTACCTGAAGTTATTCTCTCCTCCATTGTTTGCACGTTCATACATGCACCAAACTATAAAATATTTGCTTTCCCGTTATCCAACAGAATGCAAATGGCTGAACATCTTTTCAATTGTCATATGCAACTTAATACTCTCATGTAACTTATTTACTTTTGAACAAAGGAAAATTCAAGGTGGAATGTCTTTTAATTGTGCCTGTCTGCAACTTAATGTGTCTTCTTTACAGTAAATAGCAATCTGTCTTTTCCTACAGTGTTGATATTCCAACTGGAGTTTTCATTGTTTAATATTTATGTAAACATGGAATACTCCAGAATATGTAAATGTTGGAAACATAAATAGTTTTGAGACTCTTTCAGAAATGATAAACACTGCATTCTTGTTGGTGAAGTTGTTTGAGTATAATTCTGTTGAAACAGAAATAGTGTATCCAATGTTGTTTTGGTTTCACAACCATTGGGCAAAAAGAAAGATGTCTTGCTTTGCTGTGTTGTAATAAAATGTCATGATTGGCAGTACTGTATCCTCATCTCTCTGTCTGACATCAATTGTGCATTGAGGGGATATCTGCCAATGAATTTTTAAAGCATTCTGTAATGCTATGTGTCTATGGGTGTTAGGCAGTTTTCATCATGTGGATGATGTCAAAATGTGGAATTACCCCTGACACTAGCCTCAACTGGAAAAGTTTTCTGTGGCCAGAAATCATCAGTTGGGGTGCTTCAATATAATGTCTTCTACCAGAAACTATGCAATCTGCAATTGGCACAACTTTGGCAACAGCATAGTGGGTGAGGTAGTTAGTACATTCTATTATCCATTGATTCCTGTTTATTGGCTTCGGGAAACTCCCCAAGAGATTAACTCCAGTCTGGTTTAATGCTGCCACTGCTGCTGAAACTGGTAAATTGGTATCAAATGCCGTGGAGGTAGTTGCAACACGTGCTTCTGTCACTAGTTTTCCTTATAATGGTCTGTAAACCATGTACTTGATAACCTTGTAAGTGATATGAAATTGGCAAAAGAAAATGCAACATCATGGTTTAATGCCAATGGTCTGCTATTAAATGAGGAAAAGACCCAGAATATGTGGTTCAGTCTATCAAAGACTACAAAAATAGAAAAACAAAAGGCAAAGTTTTTAGGTATTGTACTTGACAACAGTCTAACATGGAACTCTCATGTTGATCACATAGTGGTTAGGTTGTCAAGAGTTATATATTTGTTGAAGAGACTGATGTGTTGTGTGACATTTGAGTACGTAAGGACAGCGTACTTTGCCTTTTTTCAATCTGTTTTAAGGTATGGGTTAATACTCTGGGGAAACAGCAGAAAAATAAATGAAATTATGGTGATCCAGAAGAAAGCAATCAGAGTAATGGCTAAGGTAGATAATAGAACACATTGTAAACCATTGTTCACTAAATATAGAATTTTAACAGTAATTAATTTATATATTCTTGACAGTGTTAACTACATACTTGCTGAATTACCTAATTTAAGTGTAACAAATGAAAGACATGGCTACTATACAAGAACGTGTACTTCTCTGCTGTTGCCACAAAATAGATTAGCTAAAACTAACAATAGTCATAAGTATATGGCAATTAAAATATATAACAAATTGTCTAAAAATGGGTCAATCAAGCCTGACAAATTATTTAAAGACAATGTTCATAACTTCTTGTTAACTAATCCATTCTATTCATTAGAAGAATTTTTAGAAATGCCCAATATCAACTTAAATATGTAAAAATTTTTTGTGTAAAATTAATAGGTTAAGTGAACTGACGAAGTCTGTTGCATGTAACAATGCTGAATGACTAATAAAGAATATGAATCTGAATAGTGTCTAACAGATCAGCAGACACCTTCTCCAATGATACCTGCACCTGATTTTGTCTAGAGTTAGTACAAGTACCAGGTGACCAGATGTTGGAGGGTCATGAAAATACTACAAGACAGCTGGCTGCATACTAGCTAGGTTGATGAGCTATTCCTTCTGCCCCATTGAGTCATAGTTCCTCTTACACAGTGTTCTCTTTAATAATTGAAACTGTCTGAGTACCCAGTGTTGCCTGGGTATGTATGCATTACAGTTGTATTATTGTATCTCCTCCTTCCCCCTCTCTCTTCCATCTCCTGTGCCCTCCCCTCAGTCTATCTCCTCCTGTCACTCTCTGTCCACTTCCACCACCCACCACTCTCTGTCTATCTCCTTCTGCCCCTTCTGTCTGTCCATCTGCTACTCCACTTTTTCTATGTTCATCTTGTTGTGATCTAATGAAACTACTTTTGTCTGACCAATACTGTGGGTTCTTTGATTGCTATGGGAGAAAGCTCATCAAACTAGAACACATGAAATATTAGGTCACTTTAGTACATAAATGAATAAAAGATTTACTTAATTGTGAAACAATTCTTTGCAAAGAATTGCTTGAGAATTTACAACTGTTGTTGACAATGAAAGCATCACTTGCACAGATTAACAAACTGTTCTCTTGCAGTAGAAAATGCTACATTTATGAAAGAACATTTCATCAGAAACTTTTAACTGTCACTGTCCTACACAATGTTGACAGCCATAGCTGAGGTCACAAACTGCACTGAGTTTTTACATGCCTGACCTCAACTTGATGGTGCTGCAGTGCTGTGAGGGGAGGCGTTGTCTTCAGGAGCACCTCCCATACGTCGTTGCAGATAGCAGCAAGGCCTCACTTACATCTGTGGTATTGATTCGCATAGCTGATTTTGTTGTGCCACTGCAATCTTTGGACAGTACCACACATCGGCTCCTCCATACTCTTTCTGTCCATCTACTCCTTCTCCTCTCTTGGCCTGTCTCCGCCTACTCCCTCTTTTCTTCCACCTCCTCCCCTTTCTCTCTGTCCACCTCCTCTTACCTTTCTCTGTCCATTTTCTCCTTCCTGTCTCTCTGTCCTTTTTTTCCTCCACCCTCATTCCCATCTTTTCCGCCCCATTTCTGCCCATCTCCTCCTCTTTCCTTCCTCTTTACATCTCGCCCTCCTCCCCCCCTTTCTCTCTCTGTTCATTGCCTCCTCTTCCCTTTGTATATTTCCCCTTGTCTTTGTCCATCTCCTCCTCCATCTGTGTCCATGTCCTCCTTTCCCCTTTCTAACTGTCCAAGTCTTCCTCCTCCCTTCTTTCTCCATATTATCACCTCCATTCCAATAGCACATTGCTGGTTCTTAACCCCCCCCCCCCCCCCCCCCCACACACACACACAGAATTTCTTTCCATATTAGTATGTGTACCAAGTTTGGTTCGAATCGATACAGAAGTTTAGGAGGAGTTTTTTACCTGCAGCTTTGGCACGTATGCACATCACATATATTTCAGATATATTTAATATATGTCACACATATTTGTACACATACTTCACATTTATCTCTATCAAATTTTGCCCTGTAGTTTTGCTTCTACACAGGTCAATTTTTATGATGTCGTATCTCTTGAACCAGGTGTCGTACAATGATGTAATTTTCCAGGTACATTCAGCAGCATATGTGGGTACTATCTGCAAAATGTCATGAATACAATTAGTTGTAACGAAGTAATTAAAAGTCCTGCCTGATGCAGTTTTACTGCATGAGGGAGCAAAAATGTAGTAAGCAATAAACTTAATCCATTTCATCATTTTGTGGGTGTTGTTAGCGAGAAAATTCGTGAAGGTGTGAAATTATGTGTAAAGTATCTTGCAAGTCATTAAGTGCTCTCATTCTCAAATACTGGGTGACTAAAGTCCAGGTAGTCACACATTATGGATCACGTTTTATAGATGACACTTCCTTTTCACCCCATATCCACCTCATTTATAGCTATGTGTTCTTATCTTCACAGTGATTCTTTCCAGCAGTCGGCAATGTCTATATAAGACAACAAGTGTGTGGGGTAGTTGATCGATCAGTTACTGCTGCTACAATGACAGGTTATCAAGATTTAAGTGAGTTTGAACATGGTGTTATAGTTGGTGCTTATGTGATGGGACACAGCATCTCCGAGGTAGCGATAAAATGGGGAATTTTCCCGTACAACCGTTTCATGAGTATACTTGAATATCAGGCATCAAATTTCTAACATCACTGCGGCTGGGAAAAGCTCCTGCAAGAACAGGACCAATGATGACTGAAGAGAATCATTCAACATGACTGAAATGCAACCCTTCCACAAATTGCTGCAGATTTCAGTGCTCGACCATCAACAAACGTCGGCATGAGAACCATCATGTACCATTGACGACTGCATGACACAAAGCTTTACACCTCGCCTTGGCCCATCAACATTGAAATTGGACTGTGATGACTGTAGGGTTGCCACAAGTTATAAAAATCGGGGAATATCAGGGAATTTCAAACATGTCAGGGAAATATCAGGGAAAAAAATCTCATTTTTGTCTAAGTAGATGAAATGGCTTGTTTACTGAGATGTCATGCATCGTCAATGGCTGGGCACAGCTGATTACGTGCGCCACTCTCCTACTCCCTCATTCCTACTGCTTCTCCCCTTCCTACCATTCCTCTCAGCTTGCAGTCAGTGCTGCCACCACTTCTTGCTGCTAGCCTAGAAGCTGCCTACGAGAGGCAGGGAGGCATTATGAATGGTTTGTTTGGATCTGATTCTCAGATTGTTGACACAGTGTCTGGAGATGGCGGTCATGTGTCCAGGAGTTGTGTCTGAGTGATTTTGTGTGCTCTCGTTTTCTGACAAAGGCTATGGCCGAAAATTTATTTCTGAGAGTGTGATTGTATTTTCTACATGCCTGTCTGCAGCTCATCAATCACCTTTACTGTGAATTGCTACCTATCCCCATTAGTATTGATTCCCAGAGTATTTGCACAAGTTATCTGTTCCGTGGATTGATCACCGCGGTTCTCATTTCATCAACATCGTGTCTGTGACACATGAATAGCTGGCCACACAAGTGGATTTCTGCAATGGGTCAAAACTGTAGGGTATTTCTGCTGGTATCTCTAACAGATCGGTCCCATCGATCTGAAGCCCATTGTTTACCACTTGTGTGCAGTCCCTGGCAATCGAATCTAGTCTCACCGATCTGCCCAGGCTGCGTCTGTCTGTGTGTGGTGTAATGTGGCAGATTTTCATCATTTATCCAAGGGCCCAGAACTGTGGTGCTCCTCGGCAGGCCAGAGGCCAAGGGGGTAGATTTCAGTAACTACAACTGTCTTACCACAAGAACATTTTACAGTGCAGCGTTTTATAGACATTTTATTTATTGTAGTGTATTTTGGCACTTCAAAAGTATGGATGATAAGAAGAAATAAATTGCGGCAGTCGCTGGCAGTTTGTACGCTGTGTACTCATATATTTCTCGAAAGAAAAACCACACAGTACCTGTAAAATGACAGACCTAACACAGTGGGTAATAACCGGCAATAATGAATGTAGTAGAACGAATACTTTATTGGCGCTCACTTATAGCATTGGTGTCACAAGTCTTCCCTGCCCTACACATCTCTTTCAAGAGGCCTACTTTTTTCCGAGGTTATTTCTGAAAACAGTGAAGGTATTTAAATCTACCTTGCGACTCCAAGGAAATGCGTATTTTTGTCATCAAATGTGTTTCGTTTTATTGAAATAAAGTAACGACAGTGGTCTTAATGAAACACTTATACCATTTGGCTTGCTTTCTCCATCTAAAAACAGTTCATTACAAAACATGTTGATATTAGCCCTTAAGATTTTTGCTCACACAGGGGAGAAATACATAAGTCCTAACATATATTTGAGATCTCAAAATTTTTCAGGGAAAAATGCTAAAACTTGCCTGAAAATCAGGGAATTTCACTTGAGGAAACTTGTGGCAACCCTGGACTGTAAATTGTTGCCTGGTCGAGTGAGGTGTAAATTCAAATTGTATCGAGAGGATGGATGTGTACAGTATGGAGACAACCTCATGAATCCGTGGACCCTGCATGCCAGCTGGGGACTGTTCAAGCTGGTGGAGGCTCTGTAATTTTGTGGGGCACATGCAGTAGGAGTGATATGGGAATCCTGATATGTCTCAATATGACCCTGACAAGTGACACATACGTAAGCATCGTCTCTTGATCACCTGCATCCATTGTGCATTCCCTTGGACTTGAGCAATTCCAGCAGGACAATGTGACACCGTGCACATCCAGAATTGCTACTAAGTGGCTCCAGGAACACTCTTCTGATTTCAAACTCTTCCACTGGCCACCAAACTCCCGAGACATGAAAATTATTGAGCATATCTGGGATGCCTTGCAGTGTGCTGTTCAGAAGAGATCTCCACTCCCTCGTACTCTTGTGGATTTTAAACAGCCCTGCAGGATTCGTGGTGTCAGTTCGCTCCAGCACTACTTCAGACATTAGTCGAGTCCAGGCCACGTCATGTTTCGACACTTCTGCGTGGTCGCGGGGGCGCTACACAATATTAGGCAGATGTACCAGTTTCTTTGGCTCTTCAGTGTATGTACCAAGTTTGATTGTTTAGGAGGAGAAGTGGAATATACATATGTGCATGTTTATAATATATTAGATTCACCTTTTTTTGGTTCATTCTCTTCAAATTCTCTGTGGTTTTAAGAAGTGCTGGATTTTTCTCTCTGTTCAGCGGCAGTGTCATTTCATGCACTGATGACAGAGATTTTGTACAGGCTGCTGTGTTCTACCAAAGGATTCCTTGAAAGACAATTGGCATTTTTGTGTTTGTGTCAATTCTTGTGTACAAGTGTGGCATCATGCACCTGAAGTCTCAGAGCCCACGTTGCCAGTCGACCCGATGGATCTTTCTGGCTAGTCAGTCAACGTAGAGAATGATGGCTTGTCACAGAGGTAAATGGTCGGCCAAGTAAATACAGCATGAACTTGTTGATGGTCCGAACAATTGCAATAGTCTTTCTCAGTTGTCCAAAATATGCTCGTAGATGGCTGGCGCGTTAGATAGTCCAAATGGCATAACTTCGAACTCATAGAGGCTGTCAGGCATTATGAAGGCAGTCTTTCTCCCAGTCAGACTTGTTTGCCAGCAGCCACCTGCTTATCCAGAGTTGAGAAATACTTTGCTCTTCTTGAACAGTCTATAGTGTCATCAATGTGCAGTGATGGGAAGAAATTTTTGTGATTTGGTTCCATCACTGGTAGTCAAAGCAAAAATTGCCATCCTTTTTCTTCACAAGCAGCACTGGAGAGAACCGAGGATCCTCCTGAATTGTGCAGTGTTCAGCTGTGAAACACTGTACGAAAAGTGGCTAGTTGGTTAATAATCCTTACTGTTGATATGGTGTTTTACTATTGACCACTTCGTCTGACTTTTTTCCACTCTGAATATGAAAGCAAAAGGAAATTGGTGCAGAATGGCTAACACTTGCTGATGTTCCCCAGTCAGGCCAGATCCTATGGGCAGTTTGATAGTATGTTCCTCCCTTGCATTGTTGGTAGTGGCAGCAGAGCATGATTCTTCATTCATGTTGTTAAACTGTTTTTCCTGGACTGCTCTGGCTGTCGCTGTGCACATACATTCAGGAGTGAGTTGTGGCTGTTCATGACAATTAGCGATCCAAAGTTCCCCTTATCACCTACAATCCTCTGCTCATCACTGGCATGTAAATTTCTTTTGTGGGCTTGAGTAACTTCTTGCAGCCAACAAAGCTTTGCAATGTAACTGAATATCTAGATTGATGGCTATACCTCATCTTGTTAATGGCAGCAGAATAACAATGTCTGCTACAACAAAGAAGCATCCACAGCGGTCTGCTATGTGTGCTTGTCGAAATAGCTTCGTCAGTCTGGAGCTCTGATCTTCCACAGTCTGTGACTGCTTCTGATGTCTGCAAGAAGCCCAAGAATAACACCATGACTACATTTTGTTAAAATGACAAAGTCAAAGAGCTGTGTCCTGTTGTGGATACTTATTCTTGCAATACCTTTCCTGTCTGTGGGACATGTTTCCCCTGTGCAACACCGAGCGAGGTGGCGCAGTGGTTAGCACACTGGACTCGCATTCGGGAGGACGACGGTTCAATCCCGTCTCCGGCCATCCTGATTTAGGTTTTCCGTGATTTCCCTAAATCGTTTCAGGCGAATGCCGAGATGGTTCCTTTGAAAGGGCACGGCCGATTTCCTTCCCACTCCTTCCCTAACCCGAGCTTGCGCTCCGTCTCTAATGACCTCGTTGTCGACGGGACGTTAAACACTAACCACCACCACCACCCTGTGCAACAGTACAATCACTTTCATATCATGGAACATAGTCTTCTTTAGCTGATGATGATAAGCATTCGATATTACAGGGAAAGAAGCCCCTGAATTAATTAGTGCCTGGATAAGATATCCATCAGTGATGACATCAATGAGATTTTCTGATCTTAGTAAGTTCATTCATCGAGGATATTCATCTGTGTTTGTCGGGGTAGCCGAGCGGTCTGAGGCATCTTGTCACAGTCTGCGCAGCTTCCCCCGTCGGAGGTTTGAATCCTCCCTCGGGCATGGGCATGTGTGTCGTCCTTAGAGTAAGTTAGTTTAAGTAGTGTGCAAGCTTAGGGACCAATGACCTCAGCAGTTTGGCCCCATAAGACCTTACCACCAGTTTCCAATTTCATCTGTGTTTGTCTCACCATCTTAGTTCTACTGAATTCAGTGGCTATGAAGCCAGCTTATATCTCTGTACTATGATTGGGAATGGCTGCAACAGGTTCATCAGTGACCTTGTCCAGGATAAAATTATGGGTTTCACCGCTCAGGTTGACTATAATTGTCTATAGTTGATTGGCAGGAATAGGACTGTTGTGATGGCCAACATCTTGTCGGGTAAAAGTTGTCAAACACTCACCGTCTTTCTTTGCACTCAGAGACAACATTTTCAGGGCATACAGGCATCCACAGCAGAAATAAACTAACGTATCGTCCTCCATGCTCAAAATGTCTGCCTTCTGTCGGGGGCTTTATACTTGGCAGAGGAGTTGATTGTAGCTGTGTTGGTTGGATACTAGGTTTTTGTTTGACAGTTGTGACGTGAGTCCATTATTCATGGCATGTTCAACTGGGGGCTGATATTGGTGCGAAAGATTGGTACACCCCTACTTCCTCAAGTACAAGGTCAACATTCCTGGCTACCTCTTGTGTACTTTTCCTGAGATTTCTGACTGCCATAAACCACTGTATCTCTTCCCATACTGTCTGGCTTATGACAAAATGAAGATCATGGTTATCTTCCACAGCTGCCATATGGACTACATTTGAGGGTTGGTCATACCTTCTTTGAATTTTTTCTGATGTATTTCCTTGATGTTCTGACACCACTTGATGACTTCTGCTGTGTTGTGACATCTTTCACAGGAAGAGATTGGTACATATATTGCATCAAACTGAGTGAAGTGGCACAATGATTAGCACGCTCAACTCGCATTCTCGAGAACAGCGGCCCAAATTCACAATTCTTTGATTTTCGTAAATCAATTCTGTGATTTTCCTAAATCGCTCCCGACAATTGCCAGGATAATTGCTTTGAAAGGACGTGGCCAATTTCCTTCCCCATTCGTGAAACAGTCTGAGCTTGTCGATAGGAGGTTAAATCTGAATCTTTCTTCCTTCTTTCTTCCTTTTATCAAATGTGAGATTTTGTTAGCTTCTCTCATCTTGAAATTCTTAATGTTGCAAAGGGCTACAACATCCTGATTGTGTGACTGTCATTTCCCTTGACACAAAGGCCTGTTCTTCAATTGTTCTTCTACTAAGCAGACCTGCTGTAGATTGACACACAGTGTTTTCTTCATTTCTGCTTAGAATTTGCCCCAGCATTTTAGCATCTCTTCATTGTTCTTGAACCGTTGCTAGGCCGTGCCATCCAAGTAAAAGTATACATTTTGTCATCTCACCTGTTGTATTTGGCAACTAAGTCAAATCCTTTCAGCATTTAATTGGGTCCTGACCTGCATCTCTGGAGAATACTGATGGATGCCTAATGCTGACTATCTGCTGGCTTTGTATTCATTGGTCTACTGAATATACAGACCCTATTGAATGACGCAGTGCTTGTATTCTGGTTCTTGTTGATGTAGGCAACAGCTTTTATGTTGCCTAATGGCAGCTGTGATGATGTACATCTCTTGAAGTACTGCGCATCTCCACCAAACAGTGTCTTGTCATGTTGTTGTTGTGGTCTTCAGTCCTGAGACTGGTTTGATGCAGCTCTCCATGCTACCCTATCCTGTGCAAGCTTCTTCCTCTCCCAGTACTTACTGCAACCTACATCCTTCTGAATCTGCGTAGTGTATTCATCTCTTGGTCTCCCTCCACGATTTTTACCCTCCACGCTGCCCTCCAATGCTAAATTTGTGATCCCTTGATGCCTCGGAACATGTCCTGCTAACCGGTCCCTTCTTTTTGTCAAGTTGTGCCACAAACTCCTCTTCTCCCCAATTCTATTCAATACTTCATCATTAGTTATGTGATCTACCCATCTAATATTCGGCATTCTTCTGTAGCACCACATTTCGAAAGCTTCTATTCTCTTCTTGTCCAAACTATTTATAGTCCATGTGTCACTTCCATATATGGCTACACTCCACACAAATACTTTCAGAAACGACTTCCTGACACTTAAATCTATACTCGATGTTACCAAATTTCTCTTCTTCAGAAATCCTTTCTTTGCCATTGCCAGTTTACATTTGATATCTTCTCTACTTCGAACATCGTCAGTTATTTTGCTCCCCAAATAGCAAAACTCCTTTACTACTTTAAGTGTCTCATTTCCTAATCTAATTCCCTCAGCATCACCCGACTTAATTCGACTACATTCCATTATCCTCGTTTTGCTTTTGTTGATGTTCATCTTATATCCTCCCTTCAACACACTATCCATTCCGTTCAACTGCTCTTCCAAGT
The DNA here is from genome assembly GCF_021461395.2 of Schistocerca americana. Classification (NCBI taxonomy): domain Eukaryota; kingdom Metazoa; phylum Arthropoda; class Insecta; order Orthoptera; family Acrididae; genus Schistocerca; species Schistocerca americana. Next base: position 106,832,687 of record NC_060120.1, read on the forward strand.
CCTTTGCTGTCTCTGACGGAATTACAATGTCACTGGCGAACCTCAAAGTTTTTATTTCTTCTCCATGGATTTTAATACCTACTCCGAATTTTTCTTTTGTTTACTTCACTGCTTGCTCAATATACAGATTGAATAACATCGGGGAGAGGCTACAATCCCGTCTCACTCCCTTCGCAACCACTGCTTCCCTTTCTTGCCCCTCGACTCTTATAACTGCCATCTGGTTTCTGTACAAATTGTAAATAGCCTTTCGCTCCCTGTATTTTACCCCTGCCACCTTTAGAATTTGAAAGAGAGTATTTCAGACAACATTGTCAAAAGCTTTCTCTAAGTCTACAAATGCTAGAAACGTTGGTTTGCCTTTCCTTAATCTTTCTTCTAAGATACGTCGTAAGGTCAGTATTGCCTCACGTGTTCCAATATTTCTATGGAATCCAAACTGATCTTCCCCAAGGTCTGCTTCTACCAGTTTTTCCATTCGTCTGTAAAGAATTCGTGTTAGTATTTTGCAGCTGTGACTTATTAAACTGATAGTTCGATAATTTTCACGTCTGTCAGCACCTACTTTCTTTGGGATTGGAATTATTATATTCTTCTTGAAGTCTGAGGGTATTTCGCCTGTCTCATACATCTTGCTCACCAGATGGTAGAGTTTTGTCACGACTGGCTCTCCCAAGACTGTCAGTAGTTCTAGTGGAATGGTCTACTCCTGGGGCCTTGTTTCGACTCAGGTCTTTCAGTGCTCTATCAAACTCTTCACGCAGTATCGTATCTCCCATTTCATCTTCATCTACATCCTCTTCCATTTCCATAATATTGTCCTCAAGTACATCGCCCTTGTATAGGCCCTCTATATACTCCTTCCACCTTTCTGCTTTACCTTCTTTGCTTAGAACTGGGTTTCCATCTGAGCTCTTGATATTCATGCAAGTGGTTCTCTTTTCTCCAAAGGTCTCTTTAATTTTCCTGTAGGCAGTATCTATCTTGTCCTCTGGCCATCCCTGCTTAGCCATTTTGCACTTCCTGTCGATCTCATGTTTGAGACGTTTGTATTCCTTTTTGCCTGCTTTATTTACCGCATTTTTATATTTCCTCCTTTCATCAATTAAATTCAATATTTCTTCTGTTACCCAAGGATTTCTACTAGCCCTCATCTTTTTACCTACTTGATCCTCTGTTCCCTTCATTACTTCATCCCTCAGAGCCACCCATTCTTCTTCTACTGTACTTCTTTCCCCCATTCCTGTCAATTGTTCCCTTATGCTCTCCCTGAAACTATGTACAACCTCTGGTTCTTTCAGTTTATCCAGGTCCCATCTCCTTAAATTCCCACCTTTTTGCAGTTTCTTCAGTTTGAATCTATAGTTCATAACCAATAGATTGTGGTCAGAGTCCACATCTGCCCCTGGAAATGTCTTACAAATTAAAAGCTGGTTCCTAAATCTCTGTCTTACCATTATATAATCTGTCTGATACCTTCTAGTATCTCCAGGATTCTTCTATGTATACAACCTTCTTTCATGATTCTTGAACCAAGTGTTAGCTATGATTAAGTTATGCTCTGTGCAAAACTCTACCAGGCGGCTTCCACTTTCATTTCATAGCCCCAATCCATATTCACCTACTATGTTTCCTTCTCTCCCTTTTCCTAATCTCGAATTCCAGACTCCCATGACTATTAATTTTCGTCTCCCTTCACTACCTGAATAATTACTTTTATCTCATCATACATTTCATCAATTTCTTCGTCATCTGCAGAGCTAGTTGGCATATAAACTTGTACTACTGTAGCAGGCGTGGGCTTCGTGTCTATCTTGGCCACAATTATGCGTTCACTATGCTGTTTGTAGTAGCTTACCCGCACTCCTATTTTTTTATTCATTATTAAACCTACTCCTGCATTACCCCTATTTGATTTTGCATTTATAACCCTGTATTCACCTGACCAAAAGTCTTGTTCCTCCTGCCACCGAACTTCACTAATTCCCACTGTATCTAACTTTAACCTATCCATTTCCGTTTTTAAATTTTCTAACCTACCTGCCCAATTAAGGGATCTGACATTCCACACTCCGATCTGTAGAACGCCAGTTTTCTTTCTCCTGATAATGATGTCCTCTTGAGCAGTCCCCACCCGGAGATCTGAATGGGGGACTATTTTATCTTCGGAATATTTTACCCAAGAGGATGCTATCATCATTTAACATACAGGATAGCTGCATGCCCTTGAGAAAAATTGTGGCTGTAGTTTCCCCTTGCTTTCAGCCGTTCGCAGTACCAGCACAGCAAGACCGTTTTGGTTAGTGTTACAAGGCCAGATCAGACAATCATCCAGACTGTTGCCCCTGCAACTACTGAAAAGGCTGCTGCCCCTCTTCAGGAACCACATGTTTGTCTGGCCCCTCAACAGATACTCCTCCGTTGTGGTTGCACCTGCAGTACGGCCATCTGTATCGCTGAGGCACGCAAGCCTCCCCACCAACGGCAAGGTCCATGGTTCATGGGGAGCGGGGGGGTCTTGTCATAACTCAATCAGTTCCAAATCTGAAAGGAGGATCATCAGTACATACCTACCTCTGGAAGCATGTTTTAGAGACATCAGTATACAGCCAGACCAGAAATGAACTCCTGGGCAGAGAGTATCGCTATTTATACAAACATAGATCATATGCTACAAACATATGACATATCAAGAACCTTCCAAAACTGATAAATACTAAATGACAAATATTTGTAGGTGGTCAGATTGTAACTGATGATTCACAGCACAACAACCAGCTATGCTAACCACCACTCTACAAGGCACGCAGCACGGCTCACAGTAATATTATGTAATATTTATACCTGATTTACAATAATAAACAGTTTGACACTGAAAACATTTTTTAAAGTTTATGAATATTAAAGAATTACTTTGTTGCAGCTGTGGATCATCTTACTTACCGCACCAGTTGAATGTAGAACTGAAGCAACATATGAACCGTGAGACAAAAATTCAGGAACTAACTGAAGAGCTTAATAAGATGCATTTGGAAATAAAAAAAGTTAAAGAGGAAAGAGACAGATATAAAAAGGAACTGCAGGAAATGAAAGCTGACTATAACAACCATATTCTACTGAATGTTGACACTGTTCATGCTATTAATGAAGCTTTTGACAAGCTCACAACTTATTTGAAACGTGGGAGAAACGGAGAGGTAAGTATTCTTTTGAGAAGCAGAACTCACACCCAATGCTTTAAGAAATCTTTCACTCTTCATCCTACTCAAATATGAAAAGTTCATTTTTGAAAGAATTGCGATTATCAGTAAGTTATCATATTTAATTGTTGCCTGTTTTTAATTACTAATGTAATATGACAAAGTCCTCAAAACCTTTACAATGTGGCTGTATAGATGTACAGTGTGTAAACTTTTAGATGGCAGACCTCTCCCTAGTCCTGAACCGGTAGAAGTCGGTAAACGTCGGGAGGCTTTGGTAGGCACGCAGTTTCGACTGCTGCCAACATTACGTAGCTGACTGTGTTTTACAAGGTAGCCATTGTCGTCTGCTTCATTATTGTTTTGCGCTGTACTGTTCTGTGTGTTTTTATTGTGCAGTTGTGCTAAACATTATCAAAATGAGTGAAGAGGCAGTTGCTGGCCCATCTCGGGAGTCGCCAACAACCCCTACCGGTAGGCCTACGGTTAGATTGATTTAAAATTTTGGCACAACATTTTTTAGGAATACGCCCATGGTTTTATATACTTTTTTTTAACATGTTTGCGAAACGTGTTGCGAATAGTGTTAGTAGTGAAGAAATAATAGAACAAAACGTCTTGCCTGACGCGGCACTTTTTCGCACATCTTGATGTTTACCACGTCATATCTCCTGAATTATATGTCGTAAAGAGACATAAATGTGCCAGCGCATTTACTGATATATGTGGATACTGTATACGAAATGTTTTGCGATTAGAGTTAATAGTGACGAAATAATACATTAAAACATCATGCCTACTGCAGCAGATTTACGGTATGTGCTGAGAGAGTGCAGTAAGCGACAACCTTTTTTCCTTTCATTATTTTGTGGGGGGTGAGCAAGAAAAATTTTCGTAAAGGTTTGAAATTGTATGTAACGTTTGTTGCTAGTCATTAAGTGCTCTCATTTTCAAATAGTGGACGCATAAATCTGGGTATTTTCCCGCGGTGGCATCTCATTGTTTATGACGTCATATCTCCTCAAGAATGTGTCTTATTTTTTTTTTTTTTTTTTTTTTTTTTTTTTTTTTTTTCCGGCTAGGAACCTTCGTGGGCGTACGAAGAACAATTCACCAAAATTTCATCGCAGTCGGATGAATGGTTTGGGAATGCACAGAGGGCAGACATACATACATTTATTTTTATATATAGAGATTAACAGTTACGTTATACTATATGACTTGTTTAAGTATATTTAAATTTTATAATTAATAGTTTAACATTGCGGGGAATGAAATAAAATGAAAAAGAAAAATTGTGAGTAGTGGGAATCGAACCCGGGTTCGCTGCATTAGAAGCCTTTACCTAGTCATTTGCGCTGCAAATGCTACAGCGACCTAACTGTTGAAACATTGTCCATTACTCTTTTTGGGCGTTCGGAGAACAACTCACCAAAGTTTCATTGCAATTGGATGAATGGTTTGTGAGCGCATAGAAGACAAACTTACATACATTCATTTTTATATTAATGTACATGACGATTTCAGTTTCGTTTACGAACAACATTTAAAGCGAGTTTTACTTCCAAGCCTTTCGTCTGCTTTTGTGTAAGCAGGACGCGCAATTTGTAGTGACAGCACTGCAAGTGGTAGGCGTGCCTTGTCGTCCCCCCCCCCCCCCCCCCACACACACATACACTCCCCCTCCACCCACCCCCACCCCAACAGCTCCTCTCCCCTCACCAGCCAATGCTTGCTTCCTCCTCTCCCCACACTCCCCTCACAACTCTGCCGTCTTACAGTTAACACACTGTACTTGTGTTCTAAAATAAATTGTTATGAAGGTAAATAAGGTTCTAGTTTGCTTCTGATTTAATGAAGAAAATTTTGTAAGTAATTCCAAGTATTTCTACACAGAGTGAAAACACATGAATAAAACCAGGAGGGGAATACAGAAAAACATTAGTGGTGGAAAATGTTAAGAAGATAATAAAGAAGAGGTGTGAAAAATGATTTACCTATGCATAAAAGTACTAAATACTAATTGGTAAGAGAAGAGGCAAATAATTGTAGAAAAAGGACAGAACACTAATTGTGGAAATTTTGATACTGTTCTAATTAGACATACATTTATATGCATACTAATTAAGAATTGTTTGCTGCACTGGACTCGCATTCGGGAGGACGACGGTTCAATCCCACGTCCGGCCATCCTGATTTAAGTTTTCCGTGATTTCCCTAAATCGCTCCAGGCAAATGCCAGGATGGTTCCTTTGAAAGGGCACGGCCGGCTTCCTTCCCCGTCCCTCCCTAATCCGATGAGATCCATGACCTCGCTGTCTCGTCTCCTCCGCCAAACAATACAATCCAATTGTTTGCTGTAATATTGCACCATTTTTGTTTGTTTCAACTGTTCAGCTTATGTCTTTCTTGCTTCATAAGAAAGGTAGTAATCAATAATTGTAATTTTCTTCATTTTCACTCACACAGAACATCCATACTTTTCATTTATCATTCTTTTTTTGTTGCTGACTAAAACGTACTTTGGTGTCACATACGTACGAGCTAAATGCAAGTGTAATGTATTCAATAATTAGTTCAGCTTACTGCTTTGTAGAGAATTAAAAATTAATCCAGAGGCTGATACAAAATTGTTTGTTCATAAGGTATATTCCTTTTCATGTTTTATAATTTTCTAGTATTTTATACACGTAAGTCCTCATGTGTTAACTTCTTAAGCTAGACTTACTTGTATGAATACCTGATACCGTGCTGTCTTACACTGGAAGTGCTGTATCTGCGGTAGCAGAGATAAAACATGAATGATATTCGTCAGTCTGTTTTTATTGGGAAAAACCAATAAACAAGAACATTCTTGATGTCGACAAAGTAGTTGAAACAAAACACAATCGAAGCAAAAAACAAAATATGGATCCCACATCGGATCTTGTCACAGAAGAATAACAAAATAAAACATTTTCCTCACATCAGATGAATTCACAATTGCGAATAAGGACTACCATCAGCTGTAGAAAGGAATGACAACAATGAAAATCTGTGCTGGACCAGTACTCAAACACAGATATCCCTGCTTATTGCGAGTTATCACTTTGCTGTTTGGCTATCCATGCACGACTCATGGCCAGACCTAAAATTCCACATCCATCAACCATGCGTATCCTTTGGACATACATGCATGTCCATAGGAACTTTGTATCATAATCAGAATAACATAGGCATTGCAATATCGTATTTATCTCCCGATACCAGGTAAGCAACTTTCAAATACAAAGTCTGACCTGTACAGGAACATACATAATGGACGTAGAAGTACAGGTTGTAGATGCATGGTTGATGACATGTGGAAGTTTAGGTCTGGCCATGAGTTGCACACAGATAGCTAAGTGGTAAGCAGAAAATCTAGGTTTGACTCCCACCCCGACACAGATTTTCATTGTCGTCATTCCATTCTACAGCTGATGGCAGTCCTTATTCACAATTGTGAATTCATTTGACGTGTTTCGTAATGGCTGTGGATGCCACAGTGCAGAACTTAGCAGTGTAATCCAGATAACACCGGCGCTGCAATATCATATTTTCCTCACAAGTCTCTCGCTCAAGTAGGTCCACCTAAGGAAAGATGGAAACAAAACTACCAGAGATTGGTTGGCACAGCATTGTCACAAAGCTGTCCAGGGAGGCCAGACCATCATCACATGACACTCTGGAGTCACAGTCCGAAGCTACCACTCCTGATGATCTGGGACTGCCAGCAGATCAGGTGCATGAATGTTGCGACCAGGATAACGGATTCCTACAAGTCCAGGTGGCATATCAAATTGCCTTCCGGCCAGCGGTGTACCTGCTTATAAGGCCGGTTGATGGATGGATCTTCTGGGACTATTTTTGATCATGTGAGTGGCATATGAAAATAGTCCACTTGTTGATTACGACCTCTGGCGTTGATGTCGATCCGTGGTGCTCAGGTCGTGGACCCTGGCGGCCGTTTGCTGAGTCACGAAGCTGTGTTTTCAACTCCAGCAGCAGTCTCGGTCATATTGTAAACATCTGCTTTGGTTTCACTTGCTGTGATGAAGGCATCCGCATCTCTGTTCTGTCATGCTGGATGCCAATGTCAGGGCAGATGTGATGGACACTGCAGGAAGATCTAGCAGATTATCTAATTCTCCCTTTACCTGAAGTCAAAATTGTGTGGAGACTTCCACCTTCTCTTTCACACAGTTACCTATACTGAAAGAGAAAATTCTTGTCTTCCATAATAAGATTACTGTCAATTCTTATGCTACTGAATTGCACAGATAGTTAGAGAATGACAGACTTTGTCGTGCAGCAGAACATGGTTCCAAAATGTAACATCAATGACAGTTTTAAACTCTGTACATGTTATTGCTGTTGTTGTTGTTGTTGTTGTTGTGGTCTTCAGTCCAAAGATTGGTTTGATGCGGCTCTCCATGCTACTCTATCCTTTGCAAGCCTCCTCATCTCTGAATAACTACTGCAACCCCCACCCATCTCAGTCTGCTTACTGTATTCATCTCTTGGTCTCCCTCCACAACCTTTATCCCCCACACTTTTGTACAGTACAAAATTGGTGATCCCTTAATGTATCAGAATGTGTGCTATGAACCGATCCCTTCTTCTTCTTCTTCTTCTTCTTCTTCTTCTTCTTCTTCCATGTTTCACTTCCATACATGGCTACATTCCATACAAATACTTTCAGAAAAGGCTTCCTGACCTCAAATCTGTATGCAATGTTAACCTTCAGAAACACTTTTCTTGTCATTGCCAGTCTACATTTTATATCCTCTCTACTTCAACCATCATCAGTTATTTTGCTGCCCAAGTAGCAAAACTCATCTACTACTTTATCTCATTTCCTAATCTAATTCCCTCCCCATCACATGATTTAATTCAGCCACATTCCATCATCCTTGTTTTGCTTTTGTTGGTGTTCACCTTGTATCCTCCTTTCAAGACATTGTCCATTCCGTTCAGTAATATTCACACCTGTCGGCAACTGCTTTCTTTGGAATTGGAATTATTATATTCTTCATGAAGTCTGATGGTATTTTGCCTGCCTCATAGATCTCGCACACCAGATGGAACAGTTTTGTAATGGCTGGTTCTTCCAAGGCTGTCAGTAATTCTGATGGAATGTCGTCTACTCCCAGTGCCTTGTACCTGATAGAGGCTTAAATCTGCTGTAGTTGGAGAGGTTCTGTGAAGTTTTGGAGCTGAAGAAACATTAGACCGAAGCCAGACTCTGCAGATATTTAGCTTGCAATAATTTTCCACAAAGATCTATGTGTTGCACATGTTAATTCTTAAAATCTGAAATAGTAATGTAAAGTTGTAGTGGAATGTAAACAATTTAAAGAGTAAATGTAATAACTTGAATAGTAGAGGCAATGAGTTGACAAATGACAAAACTGAGAACTGAATTGTTTTTCGCATATCCACTTACTTACATGCATGCCCCCCCCCCCCCCGCCCCCCCCTCACACACACACACACACACACACACACACACACACACACACACACACACACACACACACACACACACACACAAAACTATACGAGCTGTACGAGTACATTGTGCTGGCTGAGTAGGCACTACAGGTATGCAGCTAGTCGAGTGGTGTTTACATACATTTTAATGACTCAGCACCTTTACTATTCAGAGTCATTACCTTTACTTCTTAAATTGTTTATATCTAATTGGAGCAAAAACCACTACTTGACAAAAGAGGTGATGGGAAAAACTGCCATCTTTCAATTTTTATTATCTTAAGACTGAGTATTACTCCATCTGAATCAGTTTACTAAGTATTCATTTGGCTGTTTTGAGATGGGTGACCCAGTGAATGGAGGAAGCATCCCCATATGATAGGGTTCAGAGAGCTGGTTGCAGTAAGAAGTACTTTCTTCATGTAGCACTGCCCTCACAGTAATAGCAGTTATGGTTTGTTTCTTCATACCAACCACTTAACCTGCAGACATAATTAACATTCCTAAGTTTCAGCGACAGTGCTTCTGTTAATAGAAGCTGTAGGAGATCCCTTTAATAGATCAGGAACTATTGCATTACTCATTTACACACAAAATGTTCCTAATGCACCTCAATCAAATGAAATACAGTTTTCAATAATGGCACTGTAGCTGAATATGTGCTGTCCTTTTATCACAGAGCAGAGACTGAAGGCTCTTACATTTTATTGAAAGTCTTTGAATTTCTGTTATTTCAGTATTAGGAAGTATACAGACTAAGATAAAGTGCACTGTTATTAATGACTCTCACATTAACATCAAGTTTTCCTTTCAATTCATGGAAGGATATGCTATGGAATAAATATTTCTCATGCCATCTGTAGAATTTTGTTTTGTATTGTCATTCAGAAAGTGTAAGCCAAAATATTCTGTTTTTTTTTTTTTTTTTTTTTTTACTCCATAGTCATCAATTTTTATATCAAATTACAAAATTCTGTGCTGGCTGCAAATATCAACATTGTAACAAAATTAGCAACAAAATTATGTGTTAAAATTTGCAGAAAAAAATCCCACAAAAAATGGTGCAATGTATAAGTCTAAGGAGAATATGGAATACGAACAAAATAGAAGAAATAAAATTTCATTAAAAAAAAAAAAGAAGTAGTTTGTGCTTATTATTTTGTACACCTTGGAAAATATTTCAGGACAGGCTTTGTTTTGATAATGTGCCTTGTCAAGCAGGGCATAATAATCAGAATTTCTATGAAACTATATTGGCTTGAAAGCAAACAAAAACTATTTTCAATGTGTTTAATTTCCAGGAAATGCAGCAATATAACTTTCTTTTGCTATAAAAAGAGGTAGAGCTTGAAAGCTAGTGAATATTCAGCTACATGTGTGTATGTGTGCCGCACATCAGTCCACTGTAGGGGAGTGGTTGCTTTTAATTTATTTTATATCTTGTTCCAGCCAGGAATTTCCATTATTGTTATCACTGAAACATTTATGACTCATCAATGAAACAGTTGTATCTCTACATAAGTTTATATAAAAAGAACACAAACATGTATTAAAAAATTAAAAAATAACACACACACACACACACACACACACACACACACACACACACACACAGGGAGGGGGAGGGGGGGGGGGGATACGAGTTAAACAGAATTTAACTTCTGTGGTCAGATATTATTGCTTTTGCTGCAATATGTTAACTGATATCTAGCATCATTTCCTTTATATTACAAATATTAATATTCGTATATGGTTTGAATTTAAAAAATCAGCCCTGCAAAATGGTGACATGCAAAGTGATGTATCTTCCAAATTTTCTCAGGTGAAAATTTTTTGTACAACTATTTTTGTTCCGTGTAGCAGAAAATCTGACAAGGGAAATGCAAAGGCTCATCGAGATATAGTAGGGGTCAGTGAAGTGAAGTGGAAAGAAGACGAGGATTTTGGTCAGATGAGTATAGGGTAATATCAACAGCAGCAGAAAATGGCATAACAGGAATAGGATTCGTTATGAATAGGAAGGTAGGGCAGAGAGTATGTTACTGTGAACAGTTCAGTGACAGGGTTGTTCTTATCAGAATCGACAGCAAACCAACACTGGCAACGACCAGGTATACATGCCGATGTCACAAGCTGAAGATGAAGAGATAGAGAAAGTGTATAATGATATTGAAAGGGCAATACAGTATGTAAAGAGGGATGTAAATCTAATAGTCATGGGAGACTGGAATCCAGTTGTAGGGGAAGGAGTAGAAGAAAAGGTCACAGAAGAATATGGGCTTGCAACAAGGAATGAGAGAGGAGAAAGACTAATTGAGTTCTGTAACAACTTTCAGCTAGTAATAGTGAATACCCTGGTCAAGAATCACAAGAGGAGAAGGTATACTTGTAGAAGGCCAGGTGATACGGAAAGATTTCAGTTAGATTACATCATGGTCAGACAGAGATTCCAAAATCAGATACTGGATTGCAAGGCGTATCCAGGAGCAGATATAGACACTGATTGCAATATAGTAGTGACGAAGAATAGACTGACATTAGTCAGAAAGAATCAATACGCAAAGAAGTGGGATACGGAAGTACTAAGGAATGACGAGATACGCTTGAAATTCTCTAAGGCTATAGATACAGCAATAAGGAATAGCTCAGTAGGCAGTACAGTTGAAGAGGAATGGACAGCTCTAAAAAGTGCCATCACAGAAGTGGGAAAGGAAAAAATAGGTACAAAGAAGTTAACTGCAAAGAAACCATGGGTAACAGAAGAAATGCTTCAGTTGATTGATGAAAGAAGGAAGTACAAAAATGTTCTGGGAAACTGATGAATACAGAAATACAAGTCTCTGATGAATGAAATAAATAGGAAGTGCAGGAAAGCTAAGATAAAATGGCCACAGGAAAAACGTGAAGACATCAAAAAAGAAATTATTGTCGGAAGGACAGACTCAGCATACAGGAAAGTCAAAACAACCTTCAGTGATGTTAAAAGCAAGGGTGGTAACATTAAGAGTGGATAGGTGGAAAGAATACATTGAAAGCCTCTATCGGAGGGGAAGATTTGTCTGACGTGATAGAAGAAGAAACAGGAGTCGATCTAAAGGAGATGACCCAGTATTAGGATCAGAATTTAAAAGGGCTTTGGAGGACTTAAGATCAAATAAGCAGAAGAGATAGATAATGTTCCATCGGAATTTCAAAAATCATTGGAGGAAGTGGCAACAAAACAACTATTCACGTTGGTGTGTAGAATGTATGAATCTGGCAACGTACCATATGACTTTTGCAAAAGCATCATCCACACAATTCCGAAGATGGCAAGAGCTGACAAGTGCGAGAATTATCGCACAGTCAGCTTAACAGCTCATGCATCCAAGTTGCTTACAAGAATAACATACAGAAGAATGGGAAAAAAAATTGAGGATGTGCTAGATGATGATGATGATGATCAGTTTGGCTTTAGGAAAAGTAAAGGCATGAGAGAGGCACTACTGATATTGCGGTTAATAATAGAAGAAAGACAAAAGAAAAATCATGACATGTTCATAGGATTTGTCGTCCTGGAAGAAGCTTTTGACGATGTAAAATGGTGCAATATGTTCAAAATTCTGAAAAAGTTGGAGTAAACTATAGGGAGAGATGGGTCATATACAATATGTATAACAGCCAAGAGGGCATAATAGGAGGGGACGACCAAAAATGAAGTGCTCGTATGTAAAAGGGTGTAAGACAAGGATGTAGCCTTTTGAACCTACTGTTCAATCTGTACATCAAGGAAGCAATGATGGAAATAAAAGAAAGGTTCAGGAGTGGAATTAAAATTCAAGTGAAAGGATATCAATGATACGATTCGCTGATGACGTTGCTATATTGAGTGAGAGTGAAGAAGAATTACATGATCTGCTGAACAGAACGAACAGTCTAATGAGTACACAGTAAGTATTGAGAGTAAAATGAAGAAAGAAGAAGTAGTAGAAATGAAAACAGCGAGGAACTTAACATCAGGATTGATGGTCTCGAAGTAGATGAAGTTAAGGAATTCTGCTATCTAGGCAGTAAAATAACTAATGACAGACAGAGCAAGGAGGACATCAAAAGCAGACTAGCTACAGCAAAAAAGGCATTCCTGGCCAAGAGAAGTCTACTAATATCAAATATCGGCCTTAATTTGAGAAAGAAATTTCTGAGAATGTAGGTCTGGAGTATGGCATTGTATGGTAGTGAAGCATGGACTGTGGGAAAACCGGAACAGAAGAGAATCGAAGCATTTGAGATGTGGTGCTACAGACAAATGTTGAAAATTAGGTGGACTGATAAGGTAAGGAATGAGGAGGTTCTACACAGAATCGGAGAGGAAAGGAATATGTGAAAAACATTAATAAGGAGAAGGGACAGGATGGTAGGACATCTGTTAAGACATGAGTGAATGAATTCCACAGTACTAGAGGGAGCTGTAGAGGGCAAAAACTGTAGAGGAAGACAGAGATTGGAATACCTCCAGCAAATAATTGAGGACGTAGGTTGCAAGTGCTACTCTGAGATGAAGAGGTTAGCACAGGAGAGGAATTCCTGGCAGGCCGCATCAAACCACTCAGAAGATTGATGACCCAAAAAAAAGGGGGGGGGGGGGGGGCAGAATTTATTCTGCCTAGACTTTTATTTGTAATTTTATGAAAACGATAGGTTGCTATTCGCCATAAAAATGACACAATGACTTGCTGCAGACAGGTGCAACAACAAGACTGTTACTCATCGAACTTTTGGCCAAACCTTTCTTAAGAAAAGAAAAGAAACACACACAAAGATTCTACAAGCAAGCACTCCTCACACTTACATCATTGCTCTCTCCGGCCACTGCGGCCAAAATGCAATGGTTTCATATCCAGTGGAAGCAGAAATCTGGACTGAAGCGGGAAATGGGGAGGGATAGCAGGGTACAGGTGGGGGTGAGGAATCATTGCTGCCTAATGGAGCATTGCAGGTAATAGAAGTGGCTATACAACGCTGCCTGGCATGATGTTGGGAGGCTGGGGAGGAGAGGGGAACGAGGAGTGGAAAGGAGAGCAGAACATAGGGGTTTTAGTAGAGAGCAGAGCACAATAAGGGTGGCAGAAAATAATTTTGAGGCATTGACTGGACAGGGGGGGTAGAAACTGTTGGTTTGTGTTGGGGCATATGGGGGGCAGTAGGTTACCTTAGGTTGAGGTCAGAATGATTTCGGCAGAGATATATTGTAAGGATAACACCCATCTGTGCAGTTCTGAGAAGCTGGTGGTGGAATGGTTGTGAAGCACCTGGGTTGTGAAGCAGCCATTGAAATAAAGCATGTTAAGTTCAACTACATGTTGTGCCACAGGATAGTGCTCTTGGCCACAGTTTGACAGTGGCCATTCCCCTGGTAGCTGGTTGGTAGTCATACCAGTAAAAAAGCTGTGCAATAATTGCAAAGAGCTGGTATATAATGTAGCTGCTTTTGCAGGTGGCCCAGCCTCTGATGGGGTAAGATAAGCCTGTGACAGGGCTGCAATAGGAAGTGCTGGCTGGGTGGATCGATTGGGTAGGTCTTGCACCTGGGTCTTCCACAGGAATATGATCCCTGTGGCAAGCAAGGGGTTGGAATTGAGAGTGGCACAGGGGTGGAGTAGGATGTGTGTGGGGGGAGGGGGGGTGGGCTGGCTGATGGAATACCATTTTAGGGGGGTTGGAAGGATGTCCCTTATTTCAGGGATGTTGTTCCAGTCTGGGCTGATATTGGGTAACGAAGAAGGTGCTCCTTTGTAGCTGGTTCTTGGGGGGGGGGGGGGGGGGGATTGTGTGTATATGGCACAGGAAATTGGTTTCTAGATTAAGTGTAGGGGATAATGCCTCTCTGTGATGGCTTTTGTGAGACCTTGAGTGTACTGGGCAAGGGAGTTTTTGTCACTGCAGATATCACATCCCTGGGTGGCAAGGCTGTATGGGAGGGATTTTTTGGTGTGGAAGGTACTGTTGGTTGTGGGATTAATGTGGATAGAGGTGTGAATGAAATCATCAGAGGAGGAGGTCAACACCAAGGAAGGTGGCACACTGGATTCAGGAGGACGAGGTGAAGCACATGAGAGAGAAAGTGTTAAGGTTGTAAAGGTATGAGGATTGAGCGTCTCGGCCCTGAGTCCACATCATAAAGAGATTGTCAATACATCTGAACCAGATCAGGGATTTGGGCCTTTGCGAGGCTAGAAAGGTTTCCTGTAAATGGCCCATAAACAGGTTGGCATGGGAGGGTGCCTTGCAAGTGCCCATGGCTGTGCCGTGGATTTATTTGTATACCTTTCCTTCAAAGGAGAAGTGGCTGTGCATTAGAATAAAGCTCATAACATGTATGTGGTATGAGATAGTGGGTTTGAAGTCTGAAGGATGTTAGGAGAGATAGTGTTCAATAGTGCCAAGACCATGGTCATTGAGGGTTCTGGTGTGTACGGAAGTAGTGTCTACAGTGATGAGTAGGAACCCAGGAGGTAAGGGGGTGGGGATCGTGGAGAGTTGGTGAAGAAGTTGTTGTATATTTGACTTGGGATGCTAGGTCGTGGGCAACTGTTTGTAGGTAATGGTCAATGAGCGCTTAAATTCTTTCAGTGGGAGCACAACAACCTGCTACAAAGGGTGTCTAAGATTGTTGGCAAAGCATAAAAAATAAAATAAAATGGTATTTTCGTCAATGTTTTGAACATAGCTGTGCTTCAGTAATGGTTACATATCATCAAATAAATGAAAAGCAGCCAACCACTTGCAATAAAATGTGGTTTTATTCAACCTTTGACCATAGTTTCGATAGATGTAAACCCATCTGCTTCAGAAATGCGTGTAACCTGAAGGCAATGTAATGGCAAAACTACAAACCTGGAAACATACATGTCAAAATTACTTGTCAGCAGAGACAAGATTCCAACAAAGGGGTGAGAATATCACAAATATCATAAAACATAACCAAAAGAATAAAACTCACACTTCAAATTTCAATACAGAAAAACATCAAATAGTGAAGCAATCTGACATTTGTCCAATGATGATTGTATTCATTACCAATTATGCTGGCCCCTATGATCAGGGCTTATTAAGTAAGAATAGTTAAAATCCAGAAATAAAATGAATCAAATAAAATATCAAGTCATGTTAAGAGTTGCACACTGACTAACAGAAAACGGAGAGCTTGAACACAAGGAAAACATGGCGGGTGACATATGATCCATTACCAATGTACACATGCTGTGCAGCATAAATAACCAATAAGTGGAAATATGTTCACGCGGGGAGAACAGTGAGAAATAATGGCCTTATAATACCACAAGTACATTATTCTATGGACAGTAATAAAGTTAATGCATGAACATGCAGTGATTAACATACATGATGATGATAGGAGATTAGTGCATGGGACATCACTTACTGTAAAACATTAAGAAATGAGAGTGGGTAAGATCAATGTCTTCATGAATATAAAAGGGGGGAAACAAAAACAATGCACAAATAATGTATATTAGAATTTTGAGGAATGTGCAACTCACAAAGGCTATTGGCAACCCTATGAAGATTTTATGCACGGTGTATGTTTGATGACTTAAAAAATTCTCTGCAAGCAAAATGCAGCTTGTCATTCAGTAAATTTTCGTCCATGAGCTCTAGAGATTTAAAGATCTCTAGCTCTTCCCAAAGATCTAACTTCTGACCTATGACTTCCCTGCATAAAATAACTGTCTCTTCGAATTTTTTGGGGTGTGGTTAGCAACAATTAAGTGTTCAGCAAACATAAAATTATGTTTATTCACTCCTTTCTTTCCTAACAGGTACTTTTTATATCTTGTCTTCACAGCCCTGTGTGTTTGACCAATGTAGTAGCATAGGCAATTATTGCAGGTCAATATATAGATGCCTGAATTGGAAAACCAATCACCAGTATTGTGCACTGTATGCAGAAGTTTCAAGAAAAAACTGTTGGCTTTAGATAAGGAAACTCTGTTGTTGTTGATGTTGTTGTGGTCTTCAGTCCTGAGACTGGTTTGATGCAGCTCTCCATGCTACTCTATCCTGTGCAAGCTTCTTCATCTCCCAGTACCTACTGCAACCTACATCCTTCTGAATCTGCTTAGTGTATTCATCACTTGGTCTCCCTCTACGATTTTTACCCTCCACGCTGCCCTCCAATGCTAAATTTGTGATCCCTTGATGCCTCAAAACATGTCCTACCAACCGATCCCTTCTTCTAGTCAAGTTGTGCCACAAACTTCTCTTCTCCCCAATCCTATTCAATACCTCCTCATTAGTTACGTGATCTACCCACCTAATCTTCAGCATTCTTCTGTAGCACCACATTTCGAAAGCTTCTATTCTCTTCCTGTCCAAACTGGTTATCGTCCATGTTTCACTTCCATACATGGCTACACTCCATACAAATACTTTCAGAAACGACTTCCTGACACTTAAATCTATACTCGATGTTAACAAATTTCTCTTCTTTAGAAACGATTTCCTTGCCATTGCCAGTCTACATTTTATATCCTCTCTACTTCGACCATCATCAGTTATTTTACTCCCCAAATAGCAAAACTCCTTTACTACTTTAAGTGTCTCATTTCCTAATCTAATTCCCTCAGCATCACTCGACTTAATTCGACTACATTCCATTATCCTCTTTTTGCTTTTGTTGATGTTCATCTTATATCCCCCTTTCAAGACACTGTCCATTCCGTTCAACTGATCTTCCAAGTCCTTTGCTGTCTCTGACAGAATTACAATGTCATCGGCGAACCTCAAAGTTTTTATTTCTTCTCCATGGATTTTAATACCTACTCCGAATTTTTCTTTTGTTTCCTTTACTGCTTGCTCAATATGCAGATTGAATAACATCGGGGAGAGGCTACAACCCTGTCTCACTCCTTTCCCAACCACTGCTTCCATTTCATGCCCCCTCGACTCTTATAACTGCCATCTGGTTTCTGTACAAATTGTAAATAGCCTTTCGCTCCCTGTATTTTACCCCTGCCATCTTCAGAATTTGAAAGAGAGTATTCCAGTTAACGTTGTCAAAAGCTTTCTCTAAGTCTACAAATGCTAGAAACGTAGGTTTGCCTTGTCTTAATCTTTCTTCTAAGGTAAGTCGTAAGGTTAGTATTGCCTCACGTGTTCCAACATTTCTACGGAATATAAACTGATCTTCCCCGAGGTCTGCTTCTACCAGTTTTTCCATTCGTCTGTAAAGAATTCGCGTTAGTATTTTGCAGCTGTGACTTATTAAACTGATAGTTCGGTAATTTTCACATCTGTCAACACCTGCTTTCTTTGGGATTGGAATTATTATATTCTTCTTGAAGTCTGTGGGTATTTCGCCTGTCTCATACATCTTGCTCACCAGATGGTAGAGTTTTGTCATGACTGGCTCTCCCAAGGCCATCAGTAGTTCTAATGGAATGTTGTCTACTCCCGGGGCCTTGTTTCGACTCAGGTCTTTCAGAGCTCTGTCAAACTCTTCACGCAGTATCTTATCTCCCATTTCATCTTCATCTACATCCTCTTCCATTTCCATAATATTGTCCTCAAGTAGATCGCCCTTGTATAAACCTTCTATATACTCCTTCCACCTTTCTGCCTTCCCTTCTTTGCTTAGAACTGGGTTGCCATCTGAGCTCTTGATATTCATACAAGTGGTTCTCTTTTCTCCAAATGTCTCTTTAATTTTTCTGTAGGCAGTATTTATCTTACCCCTAGTGAGACAAGCTTCTACATCCTTACATTTGTCCTCTAGCCATCCCTGCTTAGCCATTTTGCACTTCCTGTCAATATCATTTTTGAGACGTTTGTATTCCTTTTTGCCTGCTTCATTTACTGCATTTTTATATTTTCTCCTTTCATCAATTAAATTCAATATTTCTTCTGTTACCCAAGGATTTCTATTAGCCCTCGTCTTTTTACCTACTTGATCCTCTGCTGCCTTCACTACTTCATCCCTCAGAGCTACCCATTCTTCTTCTACTGTATTTCTTTCCCCCATTCCTGTCAATTGTTCCCTTATGCTTTCCCTGAAACTCTGTACAACCTCTGGTTCTTTCAGTTTATCCAGATCCCATCTCCTTAAATTCCCGCCTTTTTGCAGTTTCTTCAGTTTCAATCTGCAGTTCATAGCCAATATATTGTGGTCAGAATCCACATCTGCCCCTGGAAATGTCTTACAATTTAAAACCTGGTTCC
The DNA here is from genome assembly GCF_021461395.2 of Schistocerca americana. Classification (NCBI taxonomy): domain Eukaryota; kingdom Metazoa; phylum Arthropoda; class Insecta; order Orthoptera; family Acrididae; genus Schistocerca; species Schistocerca americana. The sequence goes on from NC_060120.1 coordinate 106,851,613, forward strand.
TAAATCTCTGTCTTACCATTATGTAATCTATCTGATACCTTTTAGTATCTCCAGGATTCTTCCAGGTATACAACCTTCTTTCATGATTCTTGAACCAAGTGTTAACTATGATTAAGTTATGCTCTGTGCAAAATTCTACAAGGCGGCATCCTCTTTCATTTCTTCCCCCCAATCCATATTCACCTACTATGTTTCCTTCTCTCCCTTTTCCAACTGACGAATTCCAGTCACCCATGACTATTAAATTTTCGTCTCCCTTCACTACCTGAATAATTTCTTTTATCTCGTCATACATTTCATCAATTTCTTCATCATCTGCAGAGCTAGTTGGCATATAAACTTGTACTACTGTAGTAGGCATGGGCTTTGTGTCTATCTTGGCCACAATAATGCGTTCACTATGCTGTTTGTAGTAGCTAACCCGCACTCCTATTTTTTTTATTCATTATTAAACCTACTCCTGCATTACCCCTATTTGATTTTGTATTTATAAACCTGTAATCACCTGACCAAACGTCTTGTTCCTCCTGCCACCGAACTTCACTAATTCCCACTATATCTAACTGTAACCTATCCATTTCCCTTTTTAAATTTTCTAACCTACCTGCCCGATTAAGGGATCTGACATTCCACGCTCCGATCCGTAGAATGCCAGTTTTCTTTCTCCTGATAACGACGCCCTCTTGAGTAGTCCCCGCCCGGAGATCCGAATGGGGGACTATTTTACCTCCGGAATATTTTACCCAAGAGGACGCCATCATCATTTAATCATACAGTGAAGCTGCATGTCCTCGGGAAAACGCTATAGTTACAATTTTTCACTAGAAGACGCATAAATCCTGTAAGAAACATTTCCCAAGAATGGAATACATATGGTTTTACTGGCATGTTTGCAAGTTTTGGGAGAAGTGTTGTTGGTCAAAGACAACCATTTTTGATATGTTTTCTTACTGAAGATGTACTCTCCCATGCCCTGGTCATGTCCATTGTTGACTTTGATAGCTTTAATCACATTTAGCTCTTTTTGCTAACTGGCAAGTGATAAAGGAGTACATAAGATATGGTTTATGGCAGAATGAAAATACACCCGTTTATGTGCTTTTGGACATGTTGAGTCAGTAGGGATGAGATTGTCTGAATATGTTTCTTATGGAAAATATTAACACTGACAATCATTTTCTAATCCCTATTAACACTCCACTAAATCCAGAGCCAAAACAGTCCCAGAACACTGTTGTCCACCCTTCCACCAAATTCGTCAGCCCCAAAGAAGTTTCAGTCTTATCCAAAGTCCTAATCTTCAGGCACAAACTCAAATTTAACTATGCCAGACTTGTCAAAAACCTAGTCACCTTCTCCTGATTCCTGCAATGGAAACACTTTTTTGCCACCAGTCGCTCCATCTAAAGCCAACCTAACCCCAACACTGAACCTTGCCTCTCCCAGTTCATGCTGCCACCCAACTGTGATACTCCGTCCTTCCCACCTAACCACCACCTGATCACTTTCAAGAAATTCCTTACCTCCAACTTCGCTTCACCATCCTTCACCAGATCCCTTTCTAACAACACCAGCCTTTCAGCAGAAGAAAGGACAGCCATACACGGCCTGAACGCAGATACTGACGTAGCCATCCTACCTGCAAACAAAAGTTCCACCATTGTCATTATGAATCTCAGTGACAACCTGGTAAAAGGCCTCTGCCTGTTGTCTGTCTGCTCCAACTACAAACCGTGCCAGAGTGATCCCATCCCACAACTCCAACATAATTTCCGATCAAGACACAAAGATTTATATCAATGGGGCAAGTTGAAATTTTGTGGCGGGCATGGATTCAAATCCAAGTCTCATGCTTAACAGGCAGATTTATTCTAACCACTATACCATCTGGACAAAGTGGTCATTGCAGCTGTGCAGACTACCCTAGCCTGCCTCCCACCAGAGCCAAATTCCTCAACTTATATCACACACTACTGATGTAGTACCCCTGCTCATTGGCCTCATTACTCATGGTATCTTACTGATTCCCACAAGAGTTCAAGCTTTGTGTGCATCTGCACTGAAGGTAGCATTGGCCATCATCACCTTAATTATGGAAGTGTTGTTTGTTCTTTTGGACGTCTTCGCTGAATTCATTTTTTCCTCATTCCTATGACACCCCTCATACCCATCTTCTACATGCTTCCCAAAATCCACAAACCCAACAATATTGGATACCCCATTGTGGCTGGTTATTGTGCCCCCATTGAACGAATTTCAACTCTCATTGACCAACTCCAACCAGCTGTCCAAATCTAGCCTCCCATGTCAAAGATACCAACCATTTCCTTCACCAACTCCCACCCCTTTAATTCTTGGATCCCTACTCGTCACTATTGATGCCACTTCCCAACACACCAACACCCCTCTTGCCAATATCTTGCCACTATTGAACTCTACCTCTCTCAACATCCTTCAGACTCTAAACCAACCACCTCATTACTCATAAATGTTACTAACCTTATCCTAACACAAAACTACTTCTCCTTTGAAGGGAAGGTACACAAACAAGTCCATGGACAGCCGTGGGCACCCATATGGCACCCTCCTGTGCCAACATGTTTATGGGCTATCTAGATGGAACCTTCCTAGCCTCCCAAAACCCCCAACTGCAAGACACCCTATCCTCATTCCTTCACAACCTCAACACCTTCTCTCCCATCTGCTTCACCTAGTCTTCCTCAATGCAGCATGCCTTCATCCTGGACATTAATGTTTGCTTCTCTTTTAGCAAGAGAAGGCATCGCCTGCAAGGGTACAACTGTTAAAACTAAGTTCTTCAAAACAGCACAAGTTGCACTTAGTACTTTTTTATTTACAGGTTGTGCTCTTCAAATGAACAAGAGCATCTTTAGAATATAAAGTTGAAAGTTGCCTGACTGCGTTAAAGATTGTGTTTCAAGTTGGCTGACAGCTGTCAGGTTAAACCGGCTGTACTATAGTAATTAAACTCATATTTAAAGTACAGTAGTAAATGATGGCATTGACAGCACCAAAGATGAAATTGTCAATACATAAGTTTAAGTATTAAGTGCAGCCTGTTTAATCTTTGTAACTGTCAGCCAACTTAAAATGTAATCTTAATGCTGGCTGCTGTACTGGATCATATTATTTTTTCGTTCTTTCCTTTTCTTATATATGAGCCATATGCAAAACTGAATGGGTTATAAACCCTGCTAAAGGTAAATTAACTAGCTGTTTTGTGGCAAGGTTAATGTTTTGATACATTACTGAATATCTGTATGAAACAAAATAAGAAATATGCTCTTCAATTTATGAATTCCTGTATCTTCACCCTTTTGTTTGATAAGTGGTAGCGTACGGACGTATGCTTGGGTCAGTTGTACCAGCACTGTTAAAAATTTGTATTTCAATGGTACATTAAAAGTGTTAAAAAAGTTATTAGAAAAGCAAAATTTATTTGCACATTTATGACGTCAGCTCCTATCTGTTCATCATTTCACTCGCTGCTGAGATCCTGCATCAAGAGGTTCGGAGCAGACAAGAAGAATTTGCCCGATACACTGAGGAGTGATCCTGCATTGACATTGTCACAATCTAGACAGAACACGATGGAATTTACGTGAAGCAGTACATAACGCACATTACGAATATTGACCTTGAATGTATTGATATTGGTATAAGTTAAAGTTGACCTGCAGGATTGTGTACAGATTCATAAATTACCTTCAAATTTCTTTCAACTATGCTTTCCAATCAATTTTTCCAATTATTCAAGAAGTTATTAATCAATTTCCATCTCCCCACAAATACCTTTTCAATGGCGACCTTTTAAAGGACAGCACCAAGTGAAATATGAACAGACCTTTCAATTGTTGACATAAAATTTTTTTGAGATAAATGATTCATATTATTGTTACAAGAAACTAATGAAACTTCCATTGTATTTGTTACATTCCACAAGACTGGGTATGGTAAAAACATTGAAGGAGGAAATTAAAATTAAATTCTGCCTACAAACGAAATGAGCCGGGAATGCTGATTTCAGCAGTAAAGGAAGGAAGCTACTATGCTATATGCTTATATGGCTGCACTTGGCACCGTCTCTCTGGCAGTAGGTAATCTTTTTCCCTTCCAATTAATGCCCTTTACAGAAAGTTCATTTCTACAGAAAAGAAGAAAATTTGTACAAAATCATCATCAAAAGATAAGTCATTCAGATTCTGTAAGACCGTGTCAGATAATAATTAGTGAATACACAGCTAAACTTACTTTAATTGAAAAGTACCGACACAAAGTTTCATTTTTGAAATTAATTTTATTCATAATTTTGCTAAAAACCATTCACAATGGAGTCAAAGGAAATGATCATAGTTGAAAATTCATTACAAAATGCAAGATATCAGAACTCCAAGCTTGGCAACAGTTGAAGGTAACACACTGACTCATGAACTGGCTGATGGCAACCGAAACAATGAGTTTGGCGTCCCACTATAAGAAAATGACACAGATAATATAACTAATCATGATGTCACTTTTATGATGCTTGATGAGACGGTTTCTCAGTTCTCCCTGGGAAAATTTTTTTCAAACAGTGAAACTGAAGGGCTTACAGTGAAAATTACTTGCTCATGACATCACAAACGCAAGAATGGGAAACACTTCATAAAAGCAATGTAAATAATAGTGAGACACACAATTTGATACAACTCATGCAACAAATAACACAACAGTTTACGTAACAACAGGAATCAATATCAGGCATTTAACGGTTTCAAGAATAATATTAGTCAACAGTTCAGTGAGTTGAGCAAGACTGCACTGAATTATCTGACAAACTATCCGGGAAGTTGACAGATCTAGATAAACAACAAAAACAAAAAATAATTACCAACATATCCCAAAATATAAATACATTAACGGAAAGAGTATCATCCATAGACAATAAACAGGAATAACTAGCAGGTGAGTTACAAAAGTTCAGTGAAGCATTTCCCAAATTCACGAGAAGCAAACCCAAGTGGATGCGTCAGTAAAAAATGTGACGAATACAGTCAGTGAGCTGCAAGATGTGTGCAAAAACTTACCTACAGAAGTACAAAAGTAATTTAAGAGTAGACCAGTTAAGTTTAGAGTAAAAATATGCCAAAGAACAGAGAGAAAAGATACATGCAGATGCAAAGGAAACAAATGAAAAAGCTGAAGCCGGGATGCTGGAGAAGGGCAATACCCTTGCTGAAAAGGTAGTCCCTTGCTGAAAAGGTAGTGTCACAGTGCAAAATTTATGTAGATACAGTAGAAGAAGCTGTAAAAGAGAAAGAAAGTCAATTTCTAGCTAAACTAGATTCCAGTTTAAAGGAAGCAGAGGAAAGGTTACGAGGCAGTATTGCTAAAACTATTGACATTCCAAAACAACATTTCACAGAAAACAAACCCATACTTTTAAAGAAGTTAGATGCTTTCACTGTTTACCCACAATATGTGGCTAACCCGCCAAAGGAAAATAGTGAAGGTTGCAGAAACACTTGCTGGCAGCTGTATCTGTCGAGCAAGCGCAATTGCCATGCGCTATGCCAAAAGCGAACATAAATGTGCCTGTCACTGACAGCGCAGTGTGTTTGTCAGCATTACCTGCAGATGAGAGAATTATTTAGGCATCGACCATTTCCAATATTTACCTCTGAAGGGAAAAGGACAAACCCCGTGGTCTTCATCGGAGCATTTTGAAATGTTTTACCTCATACCTGGACCGAACCAGAAAACTAGATTTGTTGTTGGGTACACACAGGGTGACGTTCTGTTATGGGCTACGGACATGGTGGAACACTGCCACTACTACAAACAGTTTGAGAGAGCCTTTCTGGATAAATATTGGTCTAAGGCGATACAAAAGAGGCTCAGAGGTGAAGTATTCAACTCGGCTCCATTAAACAGCAAACATGGATGCTTAAGTAGCTGTTTTGAAAAATATTTGAATAAAACCAGATATTGGATGAACACGGTATCTCAAGTAGAGCTGCTGAAAATTTTAAAGAGCCATCTTCCTGCCTGCATTAGGGTAAAACTCGTTACCATCCCGGAACATGACACCAAATACAGCCTATCTGTACTGGACTCTATAGATTTGATATATGAAGAAAGACCAGTACAACCCAAGCCTGTTAACTTGCAGATAGTGCCACAGACAGACCAAAAGGTGAACAACAGATTCATAGTACAACACGGATGGCAACCTTACCCCATGCAGACCTACGGTAATGGTAACAGTAATCACAATGTCAATGGCAGATAGCCTATAAAAGGAATGGTCAAAAATTAAAAAACTACAACAGGCAAGTAGAGTATGGCCAGCCTGTACAATATGTACATATACAAGCTATCGGCAATAATTCGCCGATTGCTTGGCAAACACAAAACAAAACCAGACAGCTGAATAATTCACAGGCAGCAGAATTTGGCCAGCAAAGTAATCCACATATGCAAAGGCAAAGAATTTCAATCGAGAGCCTCACAGGATACTAATTGGTGTAATCAAACGCGAACAGTCCGTACAGCAGAAGTTACGCCTAACCCAGGGACCGATGCCACCGCGATGCCGGAATAACTGAACCAGTCGCGGTAGGCTCCTCTTCTGTGACGTGGGAGGAGAGTGGAGGCACAAGCTTGATTGACACTTGCTTTATCCAATACAATGATGGTAGTGATGTAAAGATGATTTGAATCAAAGTAATGAGGGTACACAGGAAAACTTGACACATGGCAAGATACAAGCTAAATATTTGACCTTGATGTACCCATTGTGCTTGACACAGGTGCTAGAAATAATTTGATGTCACGGGGATTCTTTCAAGAACTGAAGAAGGACGGGTCTTTACCCACACTGCCAGTCCAAAATTGCAAGGTAAAAACTGTGACTCAAAATGGAAGCCATAATTCCCATCCAATTATGACAGTTTTCTGTATGATGCAATTTTTTGATAGTAGAGAAATTAATAGTTGATTGTTAAATCGGAGTTCCCAAGTACAAATTGACATAGGAAAGAACCAATGTCATTTCACTGTAAATAACCAATTATTTGCAATAGACCTAATCAGGGGAAGTACTGATAGATGTAAAGCTGAAGTTACTCATGACTTTGTGGTTCAATTGGTAAATCCCATAGTTATGTTTGTCAACAAATACAATAACAAACAGTCAGCAGCAGAAGAGGTAAACATTGACACAATAAACACAAAGGTAAGTGAATCAAAGTACTTGTCTCAAGAACAGCAAGCAGTTCTTAGGGAACTAATACTTGCTTATATACATGTATTTGAAAAAAGACTAGGTATCATTAAGGATTTTGTGTACAAAATGGAAGTATATCCTAATGAAACTTTTTGTTGTACTTCATACCCTACACCTTGGACAAAGAGGGAAGCAGTTAGAAAAGAGATTAACAGAATGCATCAATGGGGCATAATACAACCATCATTTTCCCCTTATTGTAGTCCCATTTTTGCTGTGAGTAAGCCAGATGGCAAGGTGTGCATAGTCCTTGACGAACGTAACATTAATAAGATTATTGTACCAGTTTGCACATGTCCAGACAATTTAGAGGGACAGCTCATGAAATTCCATTATGCTAAATTTCTTACTATAATCAATCTCCAATCCTCATGTTGGCGCATAAAACTGCATGAAAAAAATCGAAAGTATACTGCCTCTGTATGTGGGGACAGGAGTTTCGAATTTCAAGTATTACCATTTGGATTGAACATAAGTGTAGATGTATTTATCTCCGCTCTGGACAAAGTGCTAGGGCCCGAACTTTTGAGTAAGGTAACAGTATACGTGGACAACCTTTTAATCACCATACCCACTTGGGTAGAACACTTAAGATTATTTGAACAAGTACTGAGCCACTTTTCTGAACATGGAGCAACAGCAAATCTCAAAAAATTTAATTTCGGACAAGAAAAGGTAAAATTTTTAGGACACATAATCTCTTCGGAAGGTACACTGCCAGATCCTAAAAATCTTGATGCCATTAGGAACTGTCCTGTTCCTCAAAACAAGAGGCAATTGCAGGCATACTTAGGCCTAGTCTCATTTTTCAGGAAATTCATCCCTAACCAACTTATGGCCAGTGATGCTTTACTCAATCTTCTCTGGAAAAACAGACCTTGGTTATGGCACAAGCAATGTCAAACTGACTTTGAGAACATCAAGCAAGCCGTATTAAGTGCTAATATTTTGTCTACACCAGACATGAAGAAGGATTTTTGTTTACACACCGACGCGTCTTCTGAAAGTCTGGGTGCATGCCTTTCTCAAATGGTAGAAGAGGAGGGAAAACTCATCCCTAAAGTAATTAGCTGTGCCAGCCATACCTTATCCGAAGATGAACGTTCATATTCAGTTATGGAGTTGGAGGGTTTGGCTGTAATTTAGACCTTTAGAAAGTCTGAATATTTCCTTTCGGGTAAACACACAAAATTATACTGTGACCACCAGTTCCTATCATTTGCGTTTACTTGTAAATTGCTACACCGATGGATAGCAATGTGGTGTATGTATCTTCAAGAATTTGATTTTGAAATTGTGTACATAAAAGGAATCCAGAATGTAGTTGATACTCTTTTTCAATTGTCACAAGGCTTGGAGGGATTTAATGATCTTTTAGAGCAGGAAGGTGAAATAAGAGCTATGTTGATGGAAGACAAAATCCTTCCGATCATACTATGTCCACATATGTCAACACATGGAGCACTTACAGCAGGAAGACACACGCTGGAGTAAGGTAAGAGTGAAACTTATGCAAAACAATGATGAAAAGTTGAAAATGTTTCTCACTATTCACAGAGGTGTCGTGTTCCATAGGAACCATCCCGAACAAGAAGAATGGCACATGTTTTTGCCAGAGGAATATGTGGATGATTTTATCTTTTACACATGCAATACTTGGGGCCATTATGGCACTGCAAAATGCACTGAAAAAACAGATAAATATTGTTATTTCCCCAATCTTAGTTGAAGAGTACTACAGGTGGTAAGAAAGTGTATTGTCTGCCAGAAAGCAAAACATTCTAACATCTCCAAACAGATTGAACTGGGCCTACATCCCACTTTGGCTAAGAAACCTCTAGAGAAGGTACTGTTGGATGTGGTGGACGCTTGCCCAGAGGTAAGGGTGGAGTAAAGCATATAGGTCTGTATGATATTTTCACCAAATATGTAAAACTTTATGCTGTACAGAACAATACAGCCAGTCCAATTATAAGACAAATCAAAGACGATTAGTTTGCAAGAGTAGGAAAACCAGAAGTCATGTGAACAGATAATGCCTCATATTTTGTGGGATGTAAATGGAAAGAGTCTGTAGATTCCAACCAAATCAAACACATTTTGGTATCCAAATTTCATCCCGAAGCGATCCCCATAGAAAGGTTGTTTAAGGAATTCAACAGGTTTGTCAGGACCTATATACCAAGTGGATTGAAAATGTCACTCCTTTTGTACAAGTTGTTAACAACCTTCGCCATAAATAACTGGATTTACACCAAATGAGCTGATGTTCAATTGCAAATGAGTAGACAAGTGGAAGAAACCTTTGCCCAAGATACCGATACTGGAATTATCACTGGAGGATAAAATATGAGAAGCAGTAATCAACCCTTGAAACCTGGACTAAATATAGAAAGCAGAAATGTACAAAACAATTTTATGTAGGACAAATGGTGTTACTTAGAACATATCCCAAAACCACAAAAATTGGAAAACTGAACTGTAAGTGGCAACTACTATACACCGGACCGTACATAATTACTAAAATCTCCTACCCGGGAGCATGCAGATGGGTACACACGAACACGGGTAAAGATGTCTTTACCCAAACAAAGGCTTGAGAATATTTATACCCTCTAAGTTGTACACATGAATAATAATATTAGATTTAGGATGCTGGAAAGTCACATTCCAGAATTTATGTTGTTAGTTGTTAAGGAAAATTTTTGTTTGTGTTTTTTCTTATATGTCAAATGTGTAAACAATAAGATGAGTAGTTGTAACAAGGAAGAATTTTCCTTTTATGTGTCTAGAGATGACAATAATCTAAATACAATGCTTTGCCTTGCACGTAACCCAGTTGTAAACAAATAAATGAACCTGTGAAACGCACTGTAGCATGCAATGCAATACACAACTCACTGCGACACCAGTGGTATTTGATTTGATCAGAGCGACACAGCGCATGTACATTGGGGGAGCAACCTAGGCAACAAACTGCCAGTGTGTGCATGCCAGAAAGGCACAGCTGGAAGTGTTGGAGCGCCCAAAACACACCTGATGAGCTACAGCCCGCACTAGCATTTATAAAGCCAACTGAATAAACAGGGATGTAGAAAATTAAGAGAGAGTCAACACACACACACACACACACACACACACACACACACACACACACAAAGATAAACTAAGGGATTATATACACAGGAGAGGGATGCTAAACTAAGAGATATGTACTTAAGCTACCCTACTATATACAGTATATCTATATATGCACAATATTTACAAATTTAAGTACTGGAAGTGCACGCACTAATTTACTTGATGAACGACAGAAGTCTTGCTGCAGGTAAACAAGCCAGTACAGTGTAAGTGGGAAACTGAATGAGAGATCGCACCACACTTCTAATACACTTTACCTTTCAAATTTATAAGGTGAGTAGGGACGCACTCATGACTTTAAAGTTTTGTGTTAGTACGACTGCACACTAAAGTAAATGAATAAATGGTTGAATACATGAAAAAGGTGGTAGTAGTCATTGAGCCACTATACACTTACCTATGAAGATTTAGTTACCTGTCTGCTTTGACCCATGACGTCATCAATATGGCGGAAATGGCTATTCTAAGCGTTTCCAAGATGGCGTCTATGTTGTCACTATATACATACGGCAACAAACTCGAAAATACGTATAAATAAGACAGTAACATCTTCCTCCTAAAATACAATCAAACTAACGGGATAACGGCGGAAAATTGGGGTTTTTTTGGGAGGGGACAAGCTAAATATAACAGTAAAAAAACACATCACGATCCCTAAACACAGAAAATGACGAACAAAAAAAAAAAAAAAAAAAAAATAATTACAAAATCTATAGGAATCAGACACTTCCCTTGACCTATATAGGTCAACCGCAGCTGACGATGCCAAAACACCAACGCCTATAGCATAAACTAAGGAAATTTGAATCAGACATTTCTCATGACCACAGCTGACGATACCAGAATACCAATACCTACATATAAAACTACAGAAATTGGAATCGGTCATTTCCCTTTACGTTTATAGGTCAACCACAACTATTGACCGAGCGAGGTGGTGCAGTGGTTAGCACACTGGACTCGCATTCGGGAGGACGACGGTTCAATCCTGTCTCCGGCCATCCTGATTTAGGTTTTCCGTGATTTCCCTAAATCGCTTCAGGCAAATGCCGGGATGGTTCCTTTGAAAGGGCACGGCCGACTTCCTTCCCCATCCTTCCCTCATCCGAGCTTGCGCTCCGTCTCTAATGACCTCGTTGTCGACGGGACGTTAAACACTAATCTCCTCCTCCTCCACAACTATTGATACGATAAAAAACAACACCTACAACTACGACAAATAAAACCAAATCACAACACCTCAAAAAATCAAAAGTCAAACATCCCTACGTAAATTGAAGCACATTCAATACACAATAAATACACAGAACATTACAACTCGAGAAAAATAGACCCAAAAAGAAAAACAATTACTTTCACCAACAAACACAAGACGAAATCTACAAAAACAACCAACTCATAAACTCCGCGCCATAATGACGTCATGCACACCCTTACGTCATGGGTCAAAGCAGACGGGTGGTATCGGACGTTTCCGTTGACCAAGTTAGGTACCATATAAACATAAGAAAGGATCGCACCGCAATTAAAGTTGTAAGTTTATGATGCATATGAATGTAATAGTGTGAAAGTATGTGAAGAAGAAAACAGTTGCTGTACGTCACATATCACGATGCTCAACTAAGGTTGAGTGCTAACAAACAATCAAGGGGTCGAAACCTAACTACTATGAGCATTGACTACCCATGAAAGCGTCGAACACCAGAATTACATTGAAATTCTTATGCACACTAGTTACGTATGTAAACATTGTTTTACGTTACCGGTAATTATACGTAACATACCGTATTGATGATACAAATCTGTAAAACTCAGCACATGAAATGGTTATCCTTTAAAGTTTACACTATGAACATAACAAGGCCGGTCGGTGTGACAGAGCGGTTCTAGGCGCTTCCGTTTGGAACCGCGGTGCTGCAACGGTCGCAGGTTCGAATCCTGCCTCGGGCATGGATGTGCGTGGTGTCCTTAGGACAGTATGGCTTAAGTAATTCTAAGTCTAGGGGACTGATGACCTCAGTCCCATAGTGCTTACAACCATTTGAACATAACAAGTAATAATAAAGATTGATATCGTCAGATTTGAGTTGCATTTAAAAACAACAAACAATTTTGTTCTTGAGATCACGGTTAAGTCTATTAACGAGACGTAACTGAGCATATAATTGCCTTTTCGTGGAATTTCCGCAACCCTGCAGTGTGTAGCTCCTTCCTGGAGGATGCTAAAGAGGCGAGGCCTTGCGTAGTTATCTGAGCGGCGCGTAGTAGTAGCTGTTGTAGCGACTATTGTTTACTTCTTTGATTCTTTTGAACTGGTAAATATGCTCTGACAAGAAGTCATTGTAAATTGAAATGAAGTGTATGTCACGAAAACAGAACCTTTAACTGTATGATTTTTATATGAAGAATGTATAACCAAACGAGAGTAAAATGTGTACTCGTATAATTGGAATCGAATAATGTAACGAAAATGAAAACAATCAGAAACAAAGCGCGAAAACATATAAAACACATATAAGTGTTAGGTGCGCGTGATAAACCAAAAATTCTGTGCTCAACAACGTCGTAAAAGGAGCAAGGAGCTTACCTTGTCGACGGATGTACGGCTGGTCTCCCCACTAAGTAAGAGCGACGAGGTGAAATAAATTCCTCGGGTCGCTGATATGGAAACCAGTTGTCACCACATCGAAGATTTCACAAAAGATCACTCTGCTGAACACGAGCTTCACTAATTTGTGCAGTGAAAGCTACTGCTAATGCACGAATCGGACACTCTGGCTTCTTACTAAACACGTGAGCGCGAACTGCGACGATAAAGGACGATACGCCGCGCGCGCATACTTCGCAAACTAAAGACTGTGCAGATGCTGACTGACAACAATGGAACTCAGGGGTTACAGAAAGCACTTTGTTAGGAGTGTCAACTTATATATGTATGTGCTAAAAGAAGCTGACATGCCCATATAAATAGATAATCATCCAAGATAACTCCAATGACCGAAAATAAAGGCTAAGCCAATACCGGCCAGGATTATCAACAAGCAAAAAGGAAAATAAGCTCAGACACTATGCACCTTCGTATGACATCAGTAAGGGGCGCGAATTATAAAAAACTTTGGGAGGCCCATACTGAAAAATAGTGAGTTTTAAAGTTTTTTTTTTTTTTGCATTTTAGGGTCATGTGATCAACATTAGAACCCCGAAAACTGTACTCTCGACACCTGGAAAACTCGACAAGCCCAACACATTTTTTGGCTTTGAAAAAACAAAGCATAAACACGCACGGTATTTTTGTAAAAAGCTAATTTAATTTACAGTAATAATCATGCTTACAGACTATTACAGAGCAGTGAATATACAGCTCTGAAAAGACTGAAATTATATTTAAATAAATCCTAAAATATCATTAAAAGAATGAAACATAAAATATTGCTGTCGCACAGTAATAGCAGTTTGATTGATAAGTGAAATAGCTAATTTAAGCTAATTTCGAATAAGGCCCAGGGGTCATTAATTAAAACCTTATCTCAAAGTTATTGCTTCAATACTGTTTATAAAGTTAATACAGTATGCCTAATACTTCCAGTCAAAAACTATGTAAATAGCGGGTTTTAATTGGGTCTCACACCCTAAACATATTTAAGTTTTTGAAAGTAACTAATACAGTACCGGTACTACAATAATATAGTAATACAGTACTAAACTAATACTAATACTTCGAAACTGAAAATTTAACTCTATGTTTGTATTTAATTCTCTATTTTGCAAAGGTTTTTAATATTGGTCTAAATGCCATTATTAGGGCTAGAGTGTCTATAGAAAGGTGCAAATGTTGAACGTCTGACTGGATTACTGAATACGAAGTCGTTGATGACTGGTCGGATATCCAATTCATCCAAAACATCTCGCTGGGCGTGAAGAACAGCCAGGTTGTTCAATCGCTTCTGTCCCATTGTTGATCCGAGAAAAGACGGCTCTGAGCAGTATGGGACTCAACATCTGAGGTCATCAGTCCCCTAGAACTTAGAGCTACTTAAACCTAACTAACCTAAGGACATCACACACATCCATGCCCGAGGCAGGATTCGAACCTGCGACTGTAGCAGTCGCGCAGTTCCAGACTGAAGCGCCTAGAACTGCTCGGCCACACTGGCCGACTGATCCGAGATAAGACTTCGGACGTCTAATGGTGCTTAATGACCTTTCTGCTGTTGCTGTCATGATTGGAACTACTTGGAGAAGCTTAATGCACTTTACTTCTTCACATAACATTTATCCAACTGCAGTCTCTTGTATAATGTACTTTCTTACATCACGCATGTTTTTTAAGACCAGTTGTTTTTTATTATCGATATCGGCTAACATTTTGGAGTGTAAGCGCAGTCTCTCAATGCCTAGGTCATTTTTGAAAAACTCAGTTGATTTTTCCAAATTTATTTCACCTCTGTTTACTAAAAGCAAGCACTCTTGTTCAATTTCAATGACCTGTGTGAGTCCAGTTGAAGCAAACCGCTCAGTAATGCAAGATTGCACCGTTTCACAAACTTCAATGTAAACAGTTTTGTAGTATTCCTTTGGGGCTTTGAAAGTGTGCGGTGAGCTGGCTTCATTGTTTTCATATTTCTTTGGTATACTTTGATTCTGAGGAAGCGAAGGATCATCAACTTATGAAGATTTTTCTTTTAAACACAATTCCCAAAATTGTTCAAAACTATCACACCTTCCATTCAATATACAAATCAAGCTCTCATATATTTTCTCCAGATTAGCAACACTTAGATGAGGGCATTGAATTTTCTCATCGCATCCTCTACTGGGTTCACTGCATGGCAATAAAGACGTAAAAAGAAATAAGTCTTGAATTGTAACATTGACTCAAGGTAGCCTGCACATTTGTAACCTGCCTCTGTTTTGTCCTCTACAGAAATTGTTTCAAAAATCTCTAGAAGTTGTTCAAAGTTTTTCAATATTCTCAAGATACCAGAAGCTCGCATAGTCCATCGAGTCGGGCAAAGGGGTCGTAGACCAGCTTGGTCGTTGGCGCTCTCAGAGTATATGCTTCTGAAAAGTCCCGTTCTTTTGCTGGATTCCCTTACAGTGTTTATTAAGTCCTTGACTAAAGCCATAATATCCGTCATAGACATAAGGTGGCGGAGACTGTCTACAACAGCCAAGTCTTTAGAGCAGTGCAGTGCACATAACGTGCTTTTCGTTGTATATCCAAAACTAACTTTTTTAGTCCTTTGAACTTCTCTCTCATATTCGAGGCAACATCATAGCACTGTCCTCTTAAGTATCCATTGACAAATCAAGATGAGCAAAAAAATCTCTTAAAATACTAAACAGAGTTTGTGATTCAGTGTTGAGGGTTTCATATAAGCCAATAAAGTCTTTGTTGTTGATTAAGGAATCATCGATAGTACGAATACAAAATGACACTTGTTCATGAATCGAAGAATCACTTGTTTCATCAACCATTATAGAAAAATGTTCAGTCTTCTTGACTGAAGCCAATACCTTTCTCAACACAGACTTTCCTAGTAAATCAATGATCTCATTTGGAATATCGTAGGATGGCCACTTATACCCCGAACGCCCTAACCAATCTTTAAACTCAGTTATGTCACTCTTTCAGAGTTCCAACAATTGAAAAAAATTTGAGTTTACATCTTTGTGCCCTCTAATTGCTAGTCTTTGTCAGCATAGAAATTGCACAGTAGTAAAAATTGTCTTAAGAGCTAAATGGCCTTTCTGTGGAATGGTACATTAGCTTATTTGTTTGAGTTGTAAATATTTGTCATGTATTGTTGTTTTTCTGACATGTTCTACATCCTGGAGGACCTCATCACTATGGATAAATTGGAATGAAAGTAAATCTAATCTAATTTAATCTTCATATTACTATCTAACTGTTCATTCAATTGGGAGGCCACACTTCAGTTAGTGATAGAATTTAGTTTCAGAACTCCTTCTTTAAGTGTAAACATATTTGCATGAAGACAGAATTTTTCCAAAGCCTTTTTCCAGTTAGAAAACCCTATAGAAGTAAATGCATCTTCTTTTTTTGAAGAAAATTGTAAGAGATTTTTAGCATCTAACTCTTTGTAGTTTTGTAAAAAAACGTTTTTAGTAGATGTTTCATATTCTAGCCATGTAGATATGATCAACCAAGACTTCTCAAATGATCTCCCCTTTCTGGATTGTCCAGGTTTCGGCTGTGAGCGGTTCTCGCCTGAAGATGGCGAAGCAATTGACGACACAATAATTGTTTGAAGTTGACTTGCAGTATCAACAACTTCCAAGCGCACCTTTTTGGTAACAAATTTATCCATTGCAAACTTAATTCACTATACACTAAGAGACTAAAGTAAACAAATAAAATATAGTCATATAAAATAGTCCACTAGACACTAAAGTCGGAACACTAAACATATCTGCAGCATGCACTGAACGAAACTCTTCACACTGAATGACTGCAACAGCAGGGTGGGTTTTATACAGCTACAGTGTTGTAATGTCTTGAAGCATCAAACGGCGCGAGGAAGAGGGTTCCAGGTGCTTCTGCTCCAGTCCTTTTGACTTTTTGCCCATGGCTGCAACGCTGGCCCGCCGGCGACAGACTTTACCCAAAGATTCGCGCACCAGGACAAATTCTAAGTATGCCTGCAGCATCATAACACTATCATGATTCACACCACTTGTTTCCAGTTAACTTGCTTACTGCCATAACAATTATTAGTTTTAACTCATTACTGAATGTATTTTAAAAGATAACTATCGTCAAACAAGGAAAATAAAAAATTCCAAAATAATTTTGTGATTTTACAAAGCATAATATAACTAATAATTGTCTTAAATTATTGGGGGGTGGGGTAACTCTTAAATTGTTGGGAGGTGGCTGAGCCCCCCCCCCCCCCAAACAAATTTTTGAGGGGGTTCGGACCCCCTCAGGCCCCATGGAGTCGGCGCCTCTGATGTCAGTGCACAGTAGGGGGGGGGGGGGGGGGGGGGTAATTATATTGAATCATATTTTTTTTTTTTTTGTTCTTTTCTTATACATAAGCTATACGTAATCTCGATGGCTTATAAACCCCACCAAAGGTAAATTAACGAGTTGTTTTGTGGCAAGGATAATGTTTTGATACATCGTTAAATATCTGTATGAAACAAAATAAGAAACAAGCTCTTCAGTATATTAATTCTTATATCTTCACCCTTTTGTTTCAATAAGTGATAGCGTATGGATGTCTGCTTGGATCCATCATCCCAGCATTGTTAAAAATTTGTATTTCAATGGTATATTAAAAGTGTTACAAAAGTTATTAGAAAACCAAAATTTATTCACATATTTAAGACATCAACTCCCATCTGTTCATAATTTTACTTGCTACCGAGATCCTGCGTCAAGTGGTTCGGAGCAGACAAGAAGAATTTACCCGACACCCAGAAGGAGCGATCCTGCATCGACATTGTCACAATCAATACAGAACACAGTGGAATTAATGTGAAGCAGTACGTAAAGCAAATTATGAATATTGACCATGAATGTATTGATATTGGTATCAGTTAAAGCTCACTCAGGATTGTGTACAGATTCATAAATTACCTTCAAATTTCTTCCAACTACTCTTTCCAATCAATTTTTCAAGCAAATATTAATCAATTTCCATCTCCCCACATATACCCATTCACAGCCAACTTTCAATTGTATACTCTGATGGTGACCTTGATCACTTGAAGAGCAAAACCGGTAAATAAAAAATACTAAGTGTGACTTGTGACTGTTTTCAAGACTTAGTGTCTCTCTGACGGCTCCATCCACATGTCTATCCACATTAAACCCACCAACAAGCTACAGTAACTGCATTTTGACAACTGTCATCCCTTCCACACCAAAAATTCCTTCCATACAGCCTGGCCATCTAAGATAGGCATATCTGCAGTGACAAGAACTCTTTTACCCAGTACACTGAAGGTCTCACAAAAGCCTTTACAGATGTACACTAGCCCCCATACCTAGTCCGCGAACAGATTTCCCATGCCATATCCCCACACATCCTTCCACCAACCCCAAGAATCAGCCACAAAGGAGCACCTCCTTCTTTACCCAATATCACCTTCGACTGGAACAGCTGAACCACTTCCTTCATCAGGGCTCTGACTATCTATCATCATGCTCTGAAATGAGGGACATCCTATCCAAGATCCTTCTCACGCCTCCTAAAGTTGTGTTCCATTGCCTACACATCCTTCACAACATCCTGGTCCACCTTATGCCACTCCTAATTGCAACCACCTTACCATGGGGATCATATCCCTGTGGAAGACCCAAGTACAAGACCTGTCCAATCCACCCACACAGGACTTCCTATTCCAGTCCTGTGACAGGCTTATCTTACACCATCAGATGCCAGGCCACCTGTGAAAGCAGCCATGTCATATACCAGCTATGCTGGAATCATGCGCAATATATTGATAAGACTACCAACTGGCTGTCTACCAAAATAAATGGCCACCGCTGAACTGTGTAGCTGAACATAACATGGTTGATTTCAATGGCTGCTTCACAACCTGGGACATAATAATTCTCCCCTTCACCACCAGCTTGTCTGAACTGTGCAGATGGAAGTTAACCCTTACAACATATTCTCCACTGCCGAAATCATCTTGGCCTCAACCTGACATAACCTACTGTTTGCACACCTGCCACCGACAGTTTCAATCTCCACTGTCTGATCACCTCCTCCCAATTACATCTCCAACCCTCATTCTGCTCTGCTCTCTACCAACACCACTTATCTTTTCCCCCTTCTGCTGCTCTCCTTTTCCGCTTCGCCCATAGCCTCCTGACACTGCACCAAGCAGCTGTCTGGCCATCATCTAGTTCCTGCACACTCTGACAGGCAGCATGGGCTCCTCTCTCCCCACCTGTACCTTCCCCTTCCCCACCCCTCTCCAGGTTGCTCATTCTGCTCAACATGACACCATTGCACTCTGGCTGCAGTGGCCAGAGAGACCTGTCATGTATGTGTGAGGTGTGCTTGCTTGTGTGTTTTCTCTTCTTTTATTTTCTAAGAAGGCTTTGGCAGAAGGCTCAGTATGTGACAGTCTTTTTGTTGGGCCTCTCTGCAGCTCAAAGTGTCATCTTTCGGTGAGTAGCATTCTATCCTTTTCAAGATATTGTTGATATTCCATCCTACACTTTCAATTGTTACACTTTTATTTGTATTGATGTATCTGGTCATTCAACATTCTTATATGTCCATTAAATTACACTGTGTCCTTTTCTTTAATATTGACTTGTTTTGAATCTGGCATTACTAAATGATTGGAAAAACTGTCCCATCACTTGAGAATTTATTTTGTTGTAGGATATTAGAACAAAATTTCAGTTAACACAAGTCTGTGATGATAATGTCTAAAAATTAATTAAATGTATCTTGCCAATCACAAATATACTTGTGTGTTGTGTATAATATTTTATGCCACATATTTCTAAATGCATAGAAACATAATGACTCAGTTATACCGATTGACATTAGGTAGAACCAAGCTGCCCTGCAGAGCAGTTAGTTTCGTACACACAGTCATCCCTCTTGTAAAACCTGCACCATTCACCCACCTATTGCCACCTCCTCCAGCCCCACTGCTGGCAAATCCTACAGCATCAAAGGGTGAGCAACATCTTGTTTAGCATTTTGTGTCTTCAACCACAAAGGTTTCACATACATAATGTCAAATATTTAACATATTAACTCAGTTGTAAAGTAATCAGAGGTTTGAAGCTGTTTTATCAAGGGACTTCTATTTGTTGAAGAACAGGTGGGAAGGGGGTGGGAGGGGGCCTGTTTATGGGTTTGTTGCATCGACATCAGCACGAATGTCAAGAACGCCACTATATGAAATTATATATAAAAACAAAGATGAGGTGACTTACCGAACAAAAGCGCTGGCAGGTCGATAGACACACAAACAAACACAAACATACACACAAAATTCAAGCTTTCGCAACAAACTGTTGCCTCATCAGGAAAGAGGGAAGGAGAGGGAAAGACGAAAGGATGTGGGTTTTAAGGGAGAGGGTAAGGAGTCATTCCAATCCCGGGAGCGGAAAGACTTACCTTAGGGGGAAAAAAGGACAGGTATACAGTCGCACACACGCACATATCCATCCACACATACAGACACAAGCAGACATATTTCAATATGTCTGCTTGTGTCTGTATGTGTGGATGGATATGTGCGTGTGTGCGACTGTATACCTGTCCTTTTTTCCCCCTAAGGTAAGTCTTTCCGCTCCCGGGATTGGAATGACTCCTTACCCTCTCCCTTAAAACCCACATCCTTTCGTCTTTCCCTCTCCTTCCCTCTTTCCTGATGAGGCAACAGTTTGTTGCGAAAGCTTGAATTTTGTGTGTATGTTTGTGTTTGTTTGTGTGTCTATCGACCTGCCAGTGCTTTTGTTCGGTAAGTCACCTCATCTTTGTTTTTATATATAATTTTTCCCACGTGGAATGTTTCCTTCCATTATATTGACTATATGAAATTACTTTGATGAAGTTTAGAGAGACAGCATTGTCAGTTTATCAAGAAAAAGAAAAATGTTCTTGGTCTCAGCACACTTCATTCAAGTGTAGAAGTTGAGAATGATTTGAAACATCTTCCAGAAACTGTAGAATTTTATAATAAAATTAAATATGGAGTGGATACCAGAAATATTCTGTGAAAGCAGTGTTGGGGAGAGGCCCAGTGTAAGTATTTTACAATATGTTGGCACTTACCAGATTAAATGCGTGGTTTCTTTACAGAGCAGTTACAGGGGAAGTTATCAGCCGTAAGCATTTTCTGAAGCATCTCTGTGAAGAACTAATCCAAACATGTGTAGGTAGTCAGCAATGGCTCAAATAGTGAAGACAAAGTAAGAGCAAAGACGGCAGTGCACAATGTCAAAATGTGAGAACACATTGATTAACGTGCATGGCACCTGTAAGTACCTAGTGTGGAAATCTATAAAAATAATTTGAAAGCCATGTTTAGCAATATTATCCCAAAATTAAATCAGTCACAAATAATACTGATAACTACAAATGAAAATTATGTACGACTTCAGCTTGAATGTTGTTCTCATAAGCAAACTTTTTTGCCATATAACAATGTCTTAAAAAAGAAAAAAATGTGTAGCTGTGCTACTGTAATCAATTTGACCACTGCTGTGGTTTTAGGTATATTAACAGTCCTGCTGTTCTATTGTTAATAACTAGTTATAACAATGATTCACAGTTGGCTCTATTGGAGAGGAGTGGATTTCAGCTGCCTATCCAGCCACCCAAATTCA
Organism: Schistocerca americana; assembly: GCF_021461395.2. NCBI lineage: Eukaryota > Metazoa > Arthropoda > Insecta > Orthoptera > Acrididae > Schistocerca > Schistocerca americana. The sequence goes on from NC_060120.1 coordinate 106,873,377, forward strand.
ATTTTCACATTAGTTCCCTAATTGTTCAAGGTGAATGATGGAATGACTACTTTGAAAAGTGTATGACGAACTTCCTTCTCCATTCCTGTCCATTCTGAACTTGTGTTCTGTAGCTTATGACCTCATCATCAATGATACAATAAACTCTAACCTTCATTCTTTTCTTCTTGAAGAAGAAAGCAGTGCAATATTCTGAGTCAGACACTTGATTTTTGTAATCTTAATTTACTGAATTCTTCATAAGTTATTTACTTTAAGGAAGTTGAAAAAATTATATTAGGTATGTTTTTTGTTTCCTAGACCCAAAGTGTGGAGTACTTCATGGATTTGGATCTATTCAGACATAATAATAATAATACTATTTTTTTTTATTTCTTTAATTTTTTGCAAAAATTAATGTGCTTATATATGAGATGTATTCAAACAGAAACTGAACTTTTGCTGTATCAGCTTTATTACTTATTGTAGAACGTTTTAAGCATTGTCCCCTTCAAACTGTTCCCATCATTTCTTCCAGTTTTGGAACGCCTCCTGGAACACATTTTGTGGGATGGTGGCAGGTATCTCATTGCATTGTCCTGTATCTCTTGTATGGTTTGGAAATGACGTTCTTTCAACATGCTTTTCAGTTTGGGAAACAGGAAAAAGTTTGCTGGGGCTAGGTCCAGGTCCAGGGAATACTCTGGATAGAACACAATGGGAATGTGGTGGTTTGCTAGATAGCTGCAGACAAGGAGTGACGCTTGAGCTGATGCATTGTCATGATGCAACATCCAACTCTGGTTTTCACACAGTTCAGGTCTCTTCCCACACACAGCGTCCCTCATGCACAACAGTTTTTACTGGTAGACTTCCTTGTTTACCATTTGACCATGTGGCACAAATTCATGATGGATAATGCCTTTGTAGTCAAAAAACACAACCAACATCACCTTGATCTTTGACCGACTCATGCGTGCTTTTTTTAGACGAGGTGACCCTTTGTCCACCCATTTCAGCAACTGAATCTTCGTTTCAGTATCATAACTGTACACCCACATCTCATTGCTTGTTATGTAGTTCTTGAGAAAGTTTTCATTGTCATAAACAATGGCAAGCAGTTCCTCGCACATTCCAACACAGGTCTGTTTCTGATCTTCAGTCAAGAAACGCGGTACAAATAGTGCACAGACACAAGACATCTCAAGTCTTTCATTCAAAATTTGATAGCATGATCCTACACTGATTTCCACCTCCTCATCAACTTCCTGAACAGTTAAATGATGATTTCCATGAATCACAGCAGAAACGCTATCCACATGGTCATCATGTGTTATTGTGGAAGGATGTCCAGGCTTGGAATCATCACAGACCAACATTCTGCCCTGTTGAAAATGTTTAAACCACTTGTAGCACAACATATGACTCATAAAGTCGTCCCCATATGCTAGGCTAAGCATTTGAAATGTGTCTGTGAAAGTTTTGCAAGTTTGTAGCAGAATTTCATACACACTTCTTGTTCTTCAAGCTCCTTGATTGCACTAATCTGATGAGCAGGTTGTACACATGCTTACTTCAGTGGCTGCAGTTTGCTTGCTAATTGTCCAAGCAACATGAGGCAAATGGCAATTTGTTGTCCAAATGTGCTGCTAGATGTGCACAGTAGCAGCAGTGCACTCTCTCTGCTGGCTGACTCACTATTTCAAAAGTTCAGTTTCTTCTTGAACACAAATCGTATAATGTCCATCAACATCTCTTCAGTGAAATTGTCCTTGAAAGAGAGAGACACCAGTAAAAAATGTCTTATGCATAGTAATATGGTAGTTACCATAAATGCAGTAGTAACAAAAAGATATGACCAAGCTTTTCAGACACATTCCTCACGCCTAGGAGAAGAAACTGTGAAAGTGGATCCAGAAATGCTTTATTTCCATGTTAGAACTCATTGTCTGCAAGTCTCCGTAGTTCATTAAAAATAGACCAATTGCTTGGCCTCTGTGTGCTTTTCTAATTGTTTCTGCACTTTTTTGTTCAACTGACCAATTTCACATCTTAATGTTTATCATAAATGTGATTGATGGAATATGGAACTACCTAACTAAATCATTCATTCAGGCACAGTGTAGTGTAAACCCCACCATATCTTCACTGATTTTTAATGAATCAAGATATACATTAACAGTTAGAAAAAAATCTGCTTTGAAAAAAGCCACTGTTCCCTCTCTCTTACTGCTCATCTGGTGTATTTATCTAACACTTAAAACAGTTATACAACTTTACACAGACAGTATCAGCTGCTTGTATGCTGATAAAGTCAACTCCTGTTTGATTATTAGAGTTACCCAGAGTTTATATCCCAAGTCCAAATATTTGATATGAGGGTAATCCCAAAAGTAAGGTCTCCTATTTTTTTATAAGTACATAGACCTGTTTATTTCTACAATGGTTTACATCAGTTTACAGTTTGAACATTTAGCTATTTTTCAACATAATCATCATTTCTGTTGATGCATTTTTGTAGACACTGTGGCAGTTTTTGTATGCTCATGTCATACCAGCTCACCGCCATGCTGTTCAGAAAGTTCTAAAATGGTGTGATTGTTGCTTGGTCTCAGGCGTAAAGTGGTACACCCAGGTTTCGTCACCCGTGGCACTTGAGTCCAGAAAGTTGTCCTGTTCGGCTGCAGGGCAGTGAAGAAATGCACAGGAAACATCAACTCACTGCCGCATGTGGTCCTCAGTCAGCATGCATGGCACCCATCTTGTGCAAACTTTCCGGTAGTTCAATGTTTCCGTTAACATTCTGTGAGTGGTGCTTTGGGGAACCTCAGGAAGCAATGTGCAGATATCACCCAAGGTGATCCACTGATCTTCACACATGCTTTGCTCAACCCTCAACACTGTCTCCTCAGAAATTGTTGGTCTCCCGCTCCTTTGTTCATCGTGAATTTCGGTCCGACCAGCTCTACTCCACTTACGAACATTTTTGACATCCATGCATGACTCACCATACACTACGATCAATTGGCAATGGATTTCAATCGGCGCAGTGCCCTTTACACTCAAAAACCGAATAACTGCACACAATTCGCACTTGGCGGTAACATCCAATGGTAGCTCCAGTCTCAATGGCTGCCAAGCCAAGACTGAGTGCCTCACCATGGCGTGTGCATGTTTACACACAGGGCGTGAAGCATTCTTCATAACAATGTGACCAACTCCCAAACAAACAGAGTTCTGTACTTATAAAAAAATAGGAGACCTTACTTTTGGGATTACCCTTGTAAGTTATAGATGGATTGGCTAATGAGTTATAGTGTTAAAATTTTAAAGTATCAGGTTTTCACTATAGTTGACATTTTTGCAATGAGAGAACAGCAGCTGTATTGATATTTAAAATAATTCACATTTGTTCTTCACTCTCAGCTGACAGTTTTTTAAATACATGGCATAATTCAATTTTTCTGAATAGTCTTCAGATCTAAAACAGAGTGAAACTAAACATTTACTGTTTATTATTTTACAATAAGTAGAAAAGAATTCTGCATAAATGTAGAATCTTCCTGCGTAGTTGTGTTAGCAACCCATCATATCTGTGTCAGACTCCGTATCAGAGTACTGTGCATTCCAACTGCTGTCAGTGTTTTATTGGTATCTGGTGGAAAAAGGGGATGGAGAGTTTGTGGAGAGGAAAGGGAGGGAGGGGAAATGGAATGAGGGTAATGAGGAGAGGGGAAAGCAAGTATGGAGCAGAGTAGTAGGGATGTCCTGAGTTTGAGAAGAGAGGGTCTTATGGTAAAATTATAAAAATACAGTTATTTAAAAATTGTCATTAAATATTAAAAGGCATAAACTAGTAAAATTATAAATTCAAGTAAGGGGGTCTGGGAGAGGGCAAAGAAGGCTTGGAGGGGGACTGGTAGAGATGTTATGAGTTTAACAAAAGAGGGTGTTACACTAAAATTGCAAAAAGTACTATATGTAAAAAGAATCTTAAAAATACTGAAAGTGTAGATCAATGCCTGTATAAAACTGTAAAAGACAAAAAAATTACAAGAAGTTAAAAGATAACAACAAAGAAAATCAATGCAGCACACCAACAGTTTAACAGGAAGATGGGTAAGTTGTGTACATGCCTATGAGTTATAAAGGACAGTTTTCAGAAATTATTGCTAGACAGTTTTGCAACACCAGTTTTCTTATAGGGTTTACGACTAATGACATCGCCCGCATCTCGTGGTCGTGCGGTAGCGTTCTCGCTTCCCACGCCCGGGTTCCCGGGTTCGATTCCCGGCGGGGTCAGGGATTTTCTCTGCCTCGTGATGGCTGGGTGTTGTGTGACGTCCTTAGGTTAGTTAGGTTTAAGTAGTTCTAAGTTCTAGGGGACTGATGACCATAGATGTTAAGTCCCATAGTGCTCAGAGCCATTTGAACCATTTTTTGACTAATGACATCATACTCTTCAAGGTGAGGCACTGTGTAAATAGAAACGACTTGAAATTCACGACAGCAGGTGTGTGTAAACTAAAGTGAAAAAACTGATAGTCAAACAAGCAGGATGTTTGAAATATGTATCAAATAGTACACTTCAATTCACAATAACAGAACAGCATTTTGTCAACATCTTCTAACGTTGAAGAATGCTGCTGGAATCATTCATACGCATTTGGAAATGTTGCACCTGAGAACCTAAGGGACACTTCCTGACATTGTTGGAAGAAACTGAGATTTTATACATAATTTACAAGAGCCTGGGAATATACTGAATCAACAGAACAATTTTATTAACAGTTGAGTTTTAGAAACTTTTAGGTCCTCTTCCAATCATCCACCTCAATGCAGCGCATGTATGGGCAGCAGCCCTACTCATTTAGAAGGAACAGTGGTGGTGCATTGGCTCACACACCATCCTAGTTGCAGGTCAGAGTGTAGATGGCTTCCATGGATAATGTAAAACTGCACACCGCAAGCGCCACCAAGCATAGCCAAATGCAATTAACCATAACTGCAACATCCTGTTCCCTATAACTTTAGTTGTTGCATATTCTTTCACTTTGTGATTTTTTTGCTTTGTACTTTTCACGGTTTTATGCTTTCAGTGTTTTACATTTAAATATTTCATGAAATTTCAGTTCTAGCTACTTTACACAATACCACTTTTATAATTTTACTATTTTATGTCTTTCACTGTTTATGCATCCGTTGTTCAATACTTTTAATGAGAATTTATTACAATTATATTTGTTATAATTTTAGTGGAAACCCTTATGATTTTATACTTTCAATGTTTCTCATTTTTAATACTGTAAGACATTAATTCAGTCACTATATATTCCATTATTATTTATTATTATTTTTTGCCTTTTACAGTTTTACATGTCCACTGATGTACACTTTTAATACCATAATGAATTTTTTTTAAATGATATTACTTTTTGCAATTTTAGTCTAAGACTCTCTCATGTTAAACTTATAACATCTCCACCTCTACCCTCCATCCCCCTGTCAACCTCCCCCCCCCCCCTCCCCCCTCCCCCCTCTCTCTCTCTACTTCCCCTTCACTCCATTTTATAATTTTACTATTAAGACCTTCTCTTCTCAAACTCAGGATATCATAACTACTCCTGCCCCATTATCATTCCCCTCTCCCAGTCACTCTCACTCCCATCTGCCTCCCTTTCACCTCCTCTTCCCCCCTTTTCCCCTCCCTCTCCCCTACCTCCCTTCCCTCTAACTCTGACACATACAATTCAAAACACTGACTGCAGTTGCAAAACGGTACTCAAATAAGAGGTTCTGACGTGAACATGAGTTAATTCTACATTTATGTAAGTTATTTTCTACTTATTGTAAAATAATAAATAATAAATAATAAATAATACTCCAGGGCTTACTACCTTGGTTTTAATTTCGGATTCGGGGCAACCCGATCCCCCAATTTATTATCCAACAATTACTGCAAAGCATGATGGGAACGTCGTCAAAGATAGACACTACTCCAAGAGGTAGACCGAATGGCAAATCCTCCGTTGTTCGTAGAAACAATGCAAAGGGGTCAAAGGATTTTGGAGGACCCCAACCAACATGTATGCAGCCCTCAACACTGAAATTTAAGAAAGCAACTATGTTTGCAACCCTAAATGTAAACTCTCTAATTAAAGTAGGAAAATTGAAATTATTGATTGAAAAGCTGAACCAGAAAGAAATTTTAATATGTGCATTACAAGAAACAAGGTTTTTAGATGAAACTGCTTTAGATTTTGAAAACTATCGTTTATTTAAAGGAAAACCAGGTAAAATCTTAATGAAACAAATGCCATACCTGGGAACAGCATTTCTGGTACATCACTCAATTTTAGATTCAGTTACTAACTTCTACTCGAGTTCTGAGAGACTATCCATTCTTGAGATTAAATGTAAAAACAAAGGATACTCTATAATCAACTGTCATGCACCCATAAACCAGGACAACAAAAATAACCCGGAGAAAGTTGAAGAATTTTGGGAGATACTTGAAATGGAACTGGATAGATGCTCAAAGAAGAACATAAAAATGTTAGTAGGCGATTTTAACGCACAAATAGGAAGGGAGAAAAAATACCATGGAACAGTAGGCCTCTTCCCAGGTCACAAAAGAACTTCAAAAAATGGAGAAAGGCTTATAGAGGTATGTAGGCATTTCAACTTGAAAATAATGACAACACATTTCAAAAAGCTGAGCCGAAAAACTAAAACATGGAGATCACCAAATCCACTTCTCGGAGAATTCCAAATTGACCATGTGGCTATCTCACTTCATTGTCAAGAAGAAATTCAAAACACTAAAGTGCTGAAAAGCCTTGATGTTGATTCAGACCACTATTTGACTACGATTAAATTCAGACCACTCCCATTTCGAAAAGAGAAGAAAACCTTTTACAAAATTCCAAAATATAACACAGAAACTTTAAAAAATGAAGAAATTAAACAACGGTTTCAAAGAGCATTGCACAAAGATAGCGATGGCATATCCACAATAAATAAGGAAGCGGGATGGGAGGAGATCAAAAACGAAATAGTTGAAATAGCAAAAGAAAATTGTCTCGTGAAAAGAGTAAGAAGACATCCATGGTGGGACAATGAATGTGATGAGAACCTGGAGAAGAGACAGAAATTGTGGCAGAAATGGAACTCCACAAAAGATCCTCAAGATCTTGACAATTTTAAAATCCAGAGAAGAGAAACAGCCAAGCTTTTCCGTAATAAAAAAAGAAGACAATTTCAGGATAACCTAGAACAGATTGAGGAAGACTTTAAAAGAAATAATTCTAGAGATTTCTACAAAACTTTTAGAAAACAGCTAACCAAATACCAATCCCCAAATTTATGTTTTAAAGATGAAGAGAACAAGCTAGGTTTGACAAACAAGACTAATTGTGAAATATTAGCAAAATATTTCGAGAATCTACTAAATTGTGAACCACCCAAAGATAAAATGAGTTTTGAAAACCACCAAAATACTAATACCGAGTCAAAACCTCCAGACGCTGAAGAAATAAAACACATAATACACAGTCTAAAAAACAATAAAGCCCCAGGTGAAGACTCCATAGTACCAGAAATCCTAAAAATAATGGATACCAACCTCCCACAAGTTTTGGAACATATGTTTAAGAAGATCTGGGACAAAGAAAGAATTCCTGAAGACTGGCAGTGTGCCCTGATACACCCACTACACAAAAAGGGGGATAAGATGAATGTTAATAATTATAGAGGGATCTCGCTACTACCAGTAGGATACAAAATTTTGTCAAGGAAATTACTTCAAATCGTGGAGCCAGTTCTGGATAAAAAAATAGGTGAATATCAAGCAGGTTTTAGACAAGGTAGATCCTGTGTTGAACAAATATTTAACCTGAAAACACTAATTCGTTACAGAATCTCAAGAGGCCAGAGATTTGCAATAGTATTTGTAGATTTCAAAAAAGCATACGACTCGGTAGATAGAGAAACATTACTGAAAGTATTGGAAGAATTTGGGGTCGATAAGAAAACAATTCAAATTATCAAACAGACGCTAACAAACAGTAAGGCCAAAGTTAAATTTATGGGTGAAATTTCAAGGAAGTTCGAAATTAAAACAGGTGTTAGACAAGGTGATGGTTTATCCCCAATCCTCTTCAACTGCGTACTGGAAAAGATATTGAGAATATGGAAAGAAGAACTCAAAGGCACCAAGAATGACATCAGAATTGGAACAAAAAAAGAAAAAATAGAAGTGGACTGTTTAGCTTTTGCAGACGATCTGGCAATAGTTACAGAAAACGAAGAAATAGCTCAGAACTACCTGGAGAAACTACAAGAAGTTTCGGCCAGAGCTGGACTGCAGATTTCATTTGAAAAAACCGTGTATATGTCTAATCATAGAAATAACAAGAAAAATCTTATTACTAAATACGGCAATATTAAGAGAGTAGAAAAATTTAAGTATTTAGGTGAAATAATTCAAGTGAATGGTTTAGACAAGAGTGCAAACCAGGCGAGAGCAAGGAAAATGGAATTTGCTTTTCAAAAAACCAAAGACATATATAACAAAAAAAAACATTTCGATTCAAGCTAAATTAAGACATTATAAAACTGTCATTAGACCAGAATGCCTGTATGCATCGGAGTGCCTAACTCTTAACAAAAAGGGGGAAATAGAAAACATGGAAAAGAAAGAAAGGAAAATTTTGAGAAAAATATTAGGACCGAGAAAGATTGGAGAAGAGTACAAGCTAAAGAGTAATAAGGAAATATACAAAACTATTGAGAAAGTGAGTGAGGCAATGCGTAAACGCAGACTAACGTTTTATGGTCACCTGTCGAGGATGGATGGAAACAGACTAACAAGAAAAGTGTTTGAACATAGTAACAGGAACGAAAAAACCAACAATAAATGGATACAGATGGTGAAAAAGGATTTGGCCTATTTTAATGTCACCCGTGAGTCAATCAGGGACAGGGAAAAGTTTAGACAAATAGTGAACGAAATTAAGTGTTTTCCAGAAGAAACGAAACTAAAGAATAATAACAGGAAATGGTCGGAAGAGCGGAGGAGGAACCACTCGAAAATGATGAGGAAATATTGGGAAGAGAGAAAAAAAGATCAAAAAGCCGGGCAAGTGAATTGTTGAACGTGGTCCAAAGATGGCCGAAATCGAAAGAAGAAGAAGAAATAATACATATTTAGTTTTACTTTGTTTTGGATATGAAGATAATTCAGAGAGATCAAAACATGTCGTGTATTTAAAAAATGTGCAACTGAGACTGAGTAAATGAGATTTGTTTTAAATATCTCAGAGCAATTGATTGATAGTGTGCTTCCAGGTCCCCCTGAGTTGTTTCCATTTTTCGCACAATATTTCGATGACAAACCCAGCATCTTCTTTAACAGCATAACTCACAGCATCTGATGGAAACATCTGGGTCAGTGGTCAAAATATTGTGCATAGAACAGAAATAACAATCCAGCAGAAGTACCCAATGAATTTTAAGATACTTGACAAGAATATGAAAAGCATTGAAAAACATGTTACACAGCAAGAACAAGGTACAAACACACAGTAAAACTATTCTTTGACAGTGCAGTGGCAATGCAATTAAAAATGTTAAACAGAAAATAAATGCGGAGGGAACAAACCAGAAAGTGTCAAAAACCAGTTCCTAATTAACAATTTAAATCAAATTAACAACTACAGTAAAATAAAATTAATATAATGGAAGGAAACATTCCACGTGGGAGAAATTATATATAAAAAACAAAGATGAGGTGACTTACCGAACAAAAGCGCTGGCAGGTCGATAGACACACAAACAAACACAAACATACACACAAAATTCAAGCTTTCGCAACAAACTGTTGCCTCATCAGGAAAGAGGGAAGGAGAGGGGAAGACGAAAGGAAGTGGGTTTTAAGGGAGAGGGTAAGGAGTCATTCCAATCCCGGGAGCGGAAAGACTTACCTTAGGGGGAAAAAAGGACAGGTATACACTCGCACACGCGCACATATCCATCCACACATACAGACACAAGCAGACATATTTAAAGACCAAATATGTCTGCTTGTGTCTGTATGTGTGGATGGATATGTGCGCGTGTGCGAGTGTATACCTGTCCTTTTTTCCCCCTAAGGTAAGTCTTTCCGCTCCCGGGATTGGAATGACTCCTTACCCTCTCCCTTAAAACCCACTTCCTTTCGTCTTCCCCTCTCCTTCCCTCTTTCCTGATGAGGCAACAGTTTGCTGCGAAAGCTTGAATTTTGTGTGTATGTTTGTGTTTGTTTGTGTGTCTATCGACCTGCCAGCGCTTTTGTTCGGTAAGTCACCTCATCTTTGTTTTTTATATATAAAATAAAATTAATAGATGACAAGAGTAACATGCTAACTTTAAGGTAGCTACCAGCTTCTGTAGGAGAAATAAATCTCATTGAGACAAGCTATTTCTTGTAGATTCTTCACTAAATTATAAAGTTAGAAATAATTTTAATTATTTAAATGAAGACTGTTTTTTAGAGTTGCTTAGTTAAGTGATCAGAGTAGAGTGATTACAGCAATCCATATAAATCCTGGATATGCTCTAATAAAAGTGTTCTTGGATAAAGTCCAATGTCATACTGAAAAACCTGCAAGGAAGGTACAAAAGAAGTTGTGATTACAGTAGACTTCTCTTAAAATGTGGTAGTCAAAAGCAGTGAACCTATAAAACGCACAACTTAATTCAGAAACCTTGTTTCATCGTAAACTTTTCTGGAAGTACTGGAGAAAACAGTAGACCTATGATCTGCATTGATAATATTATTACAAAGTACCATATTGAAAATTGAAATAAGTAGTGTTTGGACCTAGCATCATTCCCAGTGCCCAGAGATAACAGTGACCATGTTTACATGAGTTGTGCTTCTATGAATGTGTGTATGTTTTCTGATGAAGGACTTAGTCTGATAGCTGAATATATGTAGCGTTATTTTTCATTGTGCCTCCCTGCAACTCAGTGTCTCTTCTGTGTGGTAAGTAATGGTCTATTCTTCTCACATCATTGTTCTTCAAAAGAATATGAATATATTTAGTAACACTGAAAACACAAGTACTTTCACATGCTCCCCCACGTTTTACGTATTTCATGAAGTAGACACAGCACCAACACATTGTTCCTTCATTGCCTGTATCTTTGCAAATCATAGTCTTTGGTCAGAGTGTCTGCTGCCTGTTTGCTGGTTGGTGTGTAATACATCTAATCTTTGTGGTGGTGGTGGTTAGCGTTTAACGTCCCGTCGACAACGAGGTCATTAGAGACGGAGCGCAAGCTCGGGTTATGGAAGGATTGGGAAGGAAATCAGCCATGCCCTTTCAAAGGAACCATCCTGGCATTTGCCTGAAATGATTTAGGGAAATCACGGAAAACCTAAATCAGGATGGCTGGAGACGGGATTGAACCGCCGTCCTCCCGAATGCGAGTCCAGTGTGCTAACCACTGCACTAATCTTTGTCTCATTAACTATTTGCTGAATGTAATGATACAGTGTGTCTGTGTGTTTTCATTGTTCATAAAATCATGATCCACGAATAAATTTTTAGTGCTTTGGTTATCTCTTTGCAAAATAGGAGCTGGGGACTCATCAACAGCTGCAATTATTATTATTATTTTATTATTATTATTATTTTTTTTTTTTTAGAAGTTGGTTTAACCATACAAGTGATTTGGAAGCTTCATTTGCAACACATATTCTGTGTCCTTTGAAGAAAGAGCAACACACTGCAATAATTTGTGTTTACACACAATTGGACATCCATGAAAAGTGAATAGAATGCCACTTGTTAATAATTTTGGCTCTGTGTCACCACCATGATCAGCATCACTGTATAGGTCCAATACTACAGTCTTCATTCTCAAACTGAATGTCATCTGTAATTGTTGATTTAAGATATGTGGGTATTTGTTTGAGCAATGCAAAACGTGTCTGTGTTGATGAGTCTTGAACTGTCAACTGAGCGAGATGTTGCAGTGGCTGGCACACTGTACCACACTTGCATTGTGGAGGATGATAGTTCAAATCCATGCCCAGTCATTCAGATGTGCATTTTCTGTGATTTCTCTAAATTGCTCCAGGCAAATTCCAGTATGGTTTGTTTGAAAGGGCATGGCCAGAAACTTCCATCTGTTTCTTGTTGGAGTTCAGTATTAATAAAAGGAGGTGACTCATGCAGTATCCATCCTGATTAAATTAGTAAACATAATGGTTTTATGTCCATCATGCTGTATTTCTCTAAAATTCTCTTCAGATATGGAAACTGATTTATTTTAATACAGTTGCCTAATTTCATTATTCAGAAGCCTAAGTAGTAATCAACATTTACTCCAGTGATGAGAATATATTTACTCAACTATTCAGTAAATTTAGTAACTGCGTCAATAGAGTCCCTAGCCAGTTCATCATCAGTATCAAACGGCAGTGCCAGGTTTCACTGTTGAACATATGTGGAGCTTAACAGCTCTCCCATATATTACATGCACTAAGAAATTTATCAAGACATTTGTACCAACACTTTGAGGCTTGCTTTAAATCATACACAGTTATAGTAAATAGAACTGTGGCACGGCCAGGAGACTCTGCCTGCCTGGTCGAGGATGTCGGTGTGTTGCCAAAAACCATGAAAGACAACAATGACCAAGGTCCAGGCCCCTGTGCTGTGAGCCTTATAGTGTGCCCATGGGTACTGAAAGGCTGGTGCATCGAGCGTGTCCTGCACCTAGCGCCAAGGCAGTGACAGCAGCATTGCAAATATTAGGAGCACTACATCTTATCAGCTTTCATCTAGGTCATTGTGTTCGGGCAGGCTTTCAAACTCGTTGGGCCAGGATACTGGAAAAATCTTCAGCAATTTATGCACACATCCTGTACTATTATTATAGCCCTCTGGTTGATACATGTAAATACCTTCCTTCAAAATACTACTGACAAATTATGTACTTACATCAAACCAATCATACCAAACTGTAACAGTCAGCAGGGTTCACATCATCTCAAATCTAATTATAGGGCTGTATGTGTCAACATAATCTATTCCAAATCATTAATTATATCCTTTTATCATCAATCAAGCCTTTGAAGTGGGGTCATGGTTATCACCACTTACAGTCATAAATGTGCAGTGAACCGGCTTTACTTCCACATTCACACAATATGCACAAGGGAGAGGCCTAGTAATGGGAGTCGTCTTGTCAGTGACACACATTTATTTTTCCATACCTTGCAACATAGTACAAATAATGTTTATCATTTAGGTCCATCCATACAGACACGTTGCACTGACGGTATGGCTCCATCACTGATCCTGGAGGGTATACCCTCCAATGAAGAGCCATCGCGTGACTGCGTAGACCATGTGAGACAAAGGCTGTGTCTCTGAAAGTTCATTTTTTGGTGCAATCCACAGAGCTTGTAACTTTCTCAGGTGGGAGCAAAAGCACCGCAGAACGAATGGATGTGCACCATGAAATGAGCGAATATGAAAGACTTCACGTACACGTTTGTGGGGAATTGCTTTAACTCAACCAACATGGTCTGCAGCGAGAAAAGTCAGAGATGTGTCATGTCACGTTGACCACTTAACACTGCCTGCCTGCTTTTTCCCATGTGGGCTGGTGCGTGGTGCACTATTGCCAAAATTTGGAGTAACCGGAAATCTGCGTGCACAGGCTGCACAAATGCCGGGCACTATTTGCTTATCTTCTGTTTGTCACAGTTCCGCCCTTTGTATGTTTCTGTGGTGCAGCCACCACACAGTGGAGAGCGGAGCTCCATAGCTGCAAAAAATTGCTGGTAGGTCGATCAGCGGTGGAAGGATGGTGGCCTGTGACGACAACACACTGGTGTTGTGAGCATGTGGTGGATGTAACCTTGCATGGTCAGCTAGTGACAGCAGTGGCTGCAAGCACTAGCTGCTAACCATCCATAGCAATGCGCAGAGTAGGTGTGCAGCTACGAGTCACTTGGGAAGACGTCTCGAAGGCTGATGCAGTTCTGACGAAGCAAGCTGGGATATTTTTACTTTCCCTCTTGATTTGCCATCTGCCTCCTTAAAATTCACTTTTTCATTTCTGACTAATTATCATTAACATACATGAGTATAATTTGCATTTTCGTGAAAGAGAAAGGTTAGTCCTCAGTTTTAAAGAATATAACAGTAGATTTAATTTTGTGCTTAGTTTTATGAATGTAATTGATTTTCTAATTTATTTTGACTATTACTAGTTAGTATCTTTTGTTATTGGGTGAAATCAGTAATTGTTTTGTAACTTAAATTCTATTGTTTTTAGTCCCGAGACAGTCAGTCCACAGCCGAGTTTCAGATGAGGAACCTGTGTTGGTTAGTTCAACAACAATGCATCCGTGAAATAAGTGTAACACAATTAGGCCATGTGTTAAAACAATGACAGTGTCTCTTTCCATACGTACCTTTTTATTCTTCAAGAACTGTGTGGTTAGGTTTTTACTGCTTGTAGATCTTCAGCAGGAAACTATTGTAGCAGTATGTGGATGTTCGCCTGCAATCTATTAATGAGGCTTATCGAAGGTTAAGCAATAGTGCACTGGCCATATAACTAGGTTGTGATCAGTGCAAGTAAAGTAATGTGAAATGCAAATGTGCACTTATCGGCTACATCATTTAAAGTAGTCAAAGTTGTACTTCAGCACCCCATTTTTCAGCCAGTGTAGCAACACAGTAAGTTGACGCCAAGGATGATCAACAAAGAAATAAAGCAGGGAATGTTGTCACACAGTGATACCTTAAAAATGATGTGGAGTGTTCACTAGTGCTACAGATATACTACAATAGGTCAAAGTTCACTATTTAAATTGTTCAGAGTGACATCGATAATGACAAGTCCAAGTATTTATGCATTCTAAGTTTTTGAAGTATCAGTGTGGTTAAAATATCTTGAACTCCCCATTGATGTAATACAAGTTGACAATATAGCACAATCTATTCATTTGTCTCTGTTAGAGCACTCATGTGATCAATGGCAGTTTTTCTTACTCCTAAAACAGATCAAACCTTTGTTACATTGTTTTTATAAGTGACCTACTTTGCCACATTAAAAGCATTTTCTATTCATTCCTTTTATAACGAGTATTTTACATATCTGCTTCAAATGTAGTTTGGTTGCCTCTTCACTGCTGTGTGTTAACCTTCATTATTGACATCACTGTTGTAGCAACACTTTTATCTACATAATCTGTTATTGTCAAGTCATAAATTAAACACTCTTTTGTAACTTACTGTGTTTCTTTCTGTTAGCAGATAATTAGTACCATGTACAGGTCAGTTACCTTTCTCGCCTTTAGTGAACCTCTTTTTAAACTTGACACCTTTTTAAATTTTTGTCATCTTTTTCAACCCTTTTTTTTTTGCTGCTTTAGGAATAAAATAAGTTATTTGTGTTAATTTCCAAGTTCCTGTATTCATGTCTGTCCTTTGAACTTTTTGGAATCCACCAGTGATGGAAGTAGATAAAATGTAACCTGAGAGGCTTCTAAAATTTGGGACAAATGGTTCTTTTTTGATTTTTTGAGTTTTTTATGTTTTCTGCAGCTGTTATTGGTGTCTAACATTCCTTTAATAAAACTGCTTCTATTTTTGTTTCAGATTTTAATTTTGCTGTTGTAACAAAACTGCTGCTGTGATAAGGCCAATTCACACTGTCTGTCATGGCACTGCCATGTCACAGCACCAGCGTGTCCTGGCACTGCCATGTCACAGCACCAGCATGTCCTGGCACTGTCACATCAAAGTGAATTCACGCTGCTCATCACATCATGGCATGTCAAGTCACGTCAATTCAAGTCACGTGATCTCAACTCACATTGCTGTCCTCAGCTGTTCTTTTCATGGAAATTGTGATCTTCGCAAGATGATTTTCAGCTCTTTTTACAAGTGAAGTGCACATATGCAGAGCTTATATGGATGGGTGCTGGAATCCACATTTATGTGAAAATGACATTTATTGGACTCAAGTGGTTTGCAGCTTGTAAGGATACCTGTATATTAGAGAAGGAAGGCAGAAGTGCAAAACAACACAAAGAAGGCGTGAAGGTCCAAAAAAAATGTCATTACATGGTATAGAGAAAAAGGAATACAGTGTTATGAGCTACCGTCACACCCCTGAACATTTGCTTTAAGGCTAACTTAAGTTGCCAGTTCATTGAAAATTTTTGTGCATTAGTCATATCTCCCTCAATACCTTTCCCTTCAAGATATATAGGTTTTCTTTATATGTTGTATTTTGCTTTTAGAAGTTCAAGTACCTTATTTGGACTGGTATCAGCTAATGAAATCTCATAAATATTGAGCACTGGTGCTTGTGAAAATGTTTCACACACTATTCAGAGAGCTGCTTAACAATAAATAGGCCTGTCACAAATATGTATTGAAGCAAACAACTTGCAGTCTCTGAAGGTTTCAGTGTATTAAACTAAAAATGCCTGACCAAATACAAGTAAATTCCACCTACTAATCAATCTGATTCTACGCACATTACTTTTTTCACTAAGAGTGGCAGCCACGTTGCAACCAATTTCATTGTAAAATATTAAATACAGTACCAGGATCTATAAAAATCCACTTTATAAATGTAGTAGAGGGCAAGTAATTTAGTACACTCATGTTGTACAGTTCAGACTGTTGTTTCACTGCTTCAATTAATCTGTCATCATTTATTATGAATTTTAACAAAAGAAATAACAAAACAAAACAATTTATAGCTAATAACAAACAACAAGCATCTGATATCACCCACAACAAAACGAAATTTGGAGATCCGCCCATGGCTGAGTATTGGGAGGAAATGAGCTTGTGGGTCATGTGATCAGTAATGGACAGATGATATCAGCCATCAAAACTTTCCTCCAGAGAAACCTTGATGGTGTCATGACATGATCTGATGTGACATGTTGGGACAGCCAGTGTGGGTGCCACCATTTGAAATGCATTACAGAATGGTTTGACAGGACAGGATGTGATATGATGTGACAGCCAGTGTGGATGCCACCATTTGAAATGCATTGCAGAATTGACAGGACAAGATGTGACATGATGTGACAGCCAGTGTGAGTTGGCCTGTACTCTGTTCACTTTTGAAAATAAACTGTTCAAGATGGGAAAATAAAAATTCCCTTGTGACTGGCTCGAAAAGATCAATAGTCAGAAAGTTAAAGTCTCTGGATGGGGGAAAAATTAGTGAAAGTGAAGTATTTGGCTCTATTAATTTTGAGACAAAAGGTTTTCATGGAGTTTTTAACCCCTCACTTTCAACAAAACATACATGTAATTTTGAAAAGAAATGTGGACCATACATGGTGACACATATAGATGTAGAGTAAATCAATTCACAAATTGTGATTATTTATGCATAGATGGTATCATTCACAGTGCTTTGCAAAAGTAGATTGTGAGAACATATCGTGTGTGTAGTGTTGGCAGAAAAGCCAACACTGTTTTTCTAGAGGAGGCTGAAATGCACGCATTTAATTACAAGCTGACTGGCGTGAGGTCTGGAACAGGACAATATCTTGAGAATTGCAAATAAAGTACGTAGTTGATATAGTACTTAACTTTAATCCACAATTGTAGAACATCTCTCGTTACGGTACATGCTTCATAATATTAATTATCAATTGAATATGGTGCCTTGCTAGGTCGTAGAAAATGTAACTGAAGGCTATGCCAACCATCGTCTCGGCAAATGAGAGCGCACTTGTCAGTGAACCATTGCTATGAACGTCGGCTGTACAACTGGGGCGAGTGCCAGTACGTCTCTCTAGACCTGCCGTGTGGTGGCGCTCGGTCTGCTATCACTGACAGTGGCGACATGCGGGTCCGACGTATACTAATGGACCGCGGCCGATTTAAAGGCTACCACCTAGCAAGTGTGGTGTCTGGTGGTGACACCACAGTGTGCTTGTGGAACAAAGTGTAATGATCATTTATCAACAACTGAAATGTGCCACACTAATCACGAACTTAAAGTACTAGAAACAGTGCAGAAAGAGCTGAAATCCACTAGAAAACATGTTCTGCTGTTGGAAAACATGGTTAAAAGCCTACCTGAACCACCACGTAAAGAACTTGGACAGTTTCAGACTAGAGTGAACCAAAGAAGCGTTAAAATCTAAACACATTTCAGAGGAATTAAAGGTGCCTTTGAGAAATCAATTCCAACATCTTATTATGGATGGGAAGCAAACTGATAAGTTTATCAACACAGATGAAGTGTATAAATGTGTGGCGTTGATAGGTCACATCGACCACACAAATTACAATCTTTGGAATATTAACTGCTCTGACGAGCCACCCACCATGTTTAATTCAGTCTGCCTTTGTACTTCATGCAGTGTTCATGTGTATCAGTCTTTATGGTAAAATGTATGTGTATATAGAAAACTTGGGAACTGTTTATTACGTATGTTACGATCTATATTCAGAATCCCGTATTGGCGGCCCCAGACAAAAATTTCTACGCCTTCCACGACTTCCGCACCGGTCGTATAGAATCAACATGTTTCGCATTCGATGCCATGGCTACATCACTGAACATTCTTTATGAAGATTTGGAGGCCCAGCTCTTACGACCAGGCCAACACAACCCTCTGCCATCGGTTATTTCGCAGGTAACGGACAATGATCTACGATCTTCGACAAGGATAACCCCTACTTTAGCAACTCTATAATGACCGAGTGTTACACAGGTACCTCAAACAATGGACCCAGGCTTTGTTTCGCTGGATTGCGCACAACAGCAAGTGAATAAATGTGTGGCGTTGATAGGTCACATCGACCACACAAATTACAATCTTTGGAATATTAACTGCTCTGACGAGCCACCCACCATCACCCCACGATCACTCGTACAAAGTTCAAACGGACCAAAATTCACACACGTGCTTTGATCCTTCACGCGCCATGAGGTCAGTTATAGTAGTGCCATGTACAACACTGCCATTTGTGCAAAATTCACATGCAGTCAACTATTACCAAGCTATGCCAGCCTCGACTTCTTCACAAATCAGTAACAGACATTTTTATGCGTCCAGTTCGCCAGAACAAACCATCAGATCGGTGGCCCAGTTTTGCAACCACTTGGGTACTAGTGCACCCAACATAACCTCTTCACCCAGCAACGTTGTACTATGACAGTGCGACTGCCACAGGTTTCACCAGTGTTTTATGATCCTACCACGAAGGGTGCATGGCTAGTGTGCATGGAAAACTCTCGTTGTTGCCACTTTAAGCTCCAGGTGACCCCCCCCCCCCCCCCCCGACCCCCCACCCCTTCACCCACGGGAGGCTTTGATTCTGAACATGCAACTGCTCGCTCCTTCCACAATACCGTCTGCATCTGCTGCGCCGGCCTTCTGCACCATTTCCGGGTTGGACAATGTCAGTGTTATTCCTACAATTTCCAGTACAGTTTACGGGTCCTCAGTATGCACCACTCGCCCGTTCGGTCCCATGGTACTGACCAAGCCTGCCGTGTTGTGTTTTTGGCCATCTTCAGAGACATTACAATCAGCTGTTGTTCCGAACGTGTGTGCTAGTAACATTTCCACTCTGGTGATGCCAGATCCCAGCATGAACTCTTGTGCAGCGGGACTGCAGGCCTTCCAAGACACGCCGAAGCCACCTTTGTCTCCACCTCCAGGCCGCCTACCCAAGCTACCTCCCCTACATGAGGACAAACCAGTTTCATGGTTGGCACTGGTGGAGCACCTCTTCGAGCAACATCAAGTGACTGATGACAACTCCAAGTTCCTATGTTTGGTCACACACCTTCACGACCACTCGGATTTAATTTGTGATCTCTTACTTTCGCCTCCACCGCCACCAAAGTACGAGTTCGCCAAGAAAATGATATTGGACTGACATGCCTGTTCGCCACAGGAATTGATAATCAAGATTCTGTACGAGGAGCACCTGGGGGCCCGCACTCCGTCACAACTTTGGCTCCACCTCAGGTTACTCATGAATGAACACGATACCAGATGTCACTCTGTGGGTGGTATGGTCTGCCAAGTTACCTACCAACCTACAGATACACCTACTGCCACACTCTTTCGAGTCTATCTGTTCTCGCCTACACATCGCAGATCAGGTGTATGCACTCCTGTGCCAGAAACACCCAGCTCATCCCCCATCGCTGTGTGACACTACACCTCCTGTTTACCGGCCGTCTTCAGGCAGGGGCAGGGCCCATTCTGCTTCCATGCCTTCTAAGCCACCAGGCAGCAAGCACTCAAGACTCGCCCAAGCTACATACGTCTTGGTTTACATCCCAAAACAGATCAACGAGGAGAAGCCTCCCTCACTATCACAGTCACCGCCACTGCCACATCCAGCTTACCTGTACTGTTAGTACCATAAGCTTTTTGGGTCCGAGGCCAAGAAGTGCAGGTTACCTTGCCAACATCCAAATACTGACTGCAGGAAGTAAGTGACGCCGAGTCCTGCGGGGAACTTCTCAGGCGTCCCCTATCATTGCACTCTGTCTACTCATCCCCTTGACCGAGCAGTCGTTTATATGTGACGGACATTTCATGGCCGTTTGTCTACCTAATTGACACTGGTGCTGACGTGTCTATCATACCTCGATCGTTGGCTCCTACCAACTTTTCACTCATGAAGTCTCTCCTATGAGCTGTCAGAGCATCAACATTACAAACTGTCGGTTCTGTGAAAGTGATAGTGCACCTATCCCCTTCTCTGCATTTCCCATGGACCTTCTACATCACTGACATCAATAAACCAATTCTAAGTATGGATTTTTGTCGTATTTCAAGCTCTCCCCAAACGTAGTCCAGTGTTCAGTGTTACACCACCCGCCTAACACTCAGATACTGTGCTCCGGCACCCGTACTCCTCATTCCATTTCAGCCGCAACATGGGATTTAGTTTGAGAGTGTTCTGCCCCAGCGAGCAAGATTGTGACCTGTGTCACTAACCTACTTTCAGAATACGACTCAGCGGTGCACCTCTGCCGGGAGAATGACGAGCTGAAACAACACATTGCTCACACTTAGAACGACCTCACTGGGGCCTGCATCTCGCTGCTGAAACTGCAATCCACAGTTCCTTCACCGGATCGAACTTCATCGCCAAGCATCAGTTCTAACACTCATCAGGTTAGTTCAAAAACATTCATTGTGTGACGATTCGCGTTCAGTGACCTCCACACCGCCCAAGCGCCCACTACGCACATTGCCTCATATTTCAAACAATGTCTCTAATAGCAGACACTCGTGCAGCACGACCATGCCCAATAAGCAGGCAGCAGCCACGCTTGTTGATAAACATTCCCCCTCTTCCGCGCGCCAGCCAAGCAACTCGGCAGCAATGGCTGCCTCTCGCGCGACACCAGCGCCTCTCTCGCCCGCGCCGGTTACCCAAGGCAAAATTAACAACAGACAGTCACTGCACACCTTACTCCACTCTGTGCTGCATGTGCAGCTGACCTCTAAAAACAAGCGCTCACATAATAGGCATATGACTTTCGTGCTGCATTTTCCCACTCGTGCTAGCAGCTACGCCTCATCGTGCCCCAGTCGTCCAAAACTTCACGTCAGAACGTTACTCAGCCTCGTGTGCGGTTCTCAGTCTCTGCCGTCACTGACAGAATGACACACGAGATAATTACCACTGCCAGCCCTCCCATTAGACATAAGGTTAGATACCTCAACCCCATTAAGTTGCGCACGGCCCGGCAGCAAATTAATGAACTTCTGGAGGCATGCATTCTACAGCCATCGTACAGCAATTGGTCTTCACCAATTCACCTCGTCGCCAAACATGGTGGTTCTTTTCGAATGTGTGGGGATTACAGACGTTTAAATGCTCACACTGTCATGGACAATTACCCCGTGCCAAACATAAATGATTTCACTCATATGTTATCGGGCACCACAATCTTCAGTGTGATTGACTGCAAACGTGCTTATCACCAGATTCCCCTAGCACTGGGAGACATTCCAAAGACTGCGATCATCACGCCACTCTGTTTGTTCCAGTACAACTTCATGCCATTCGGTTTAAAGAATGC
The DNA here is from genome assembly GCF_021461395.2 of Schistocerca americana. Lineage (NCBI taxonomy): Eukaryota > Metazoa > Arthropoda > Insecta > Orthoptera > Acrididae > Schistocerca > Schistocerca americana. Next base: position 106,895,466 of record NC_060120.1, read on the forward strand.
AGCCCAAACGTGGCAATGTTTCATTGACTCAATCTTACGACGATTCGAGTTCTGCTTCGCATACCTGGATGACATACTCATTTTCAGCAAATCGACTGAAGACCATGAAGATCATTTATGCCAGGTCCTCCAGACTTTGGCATCCAACAGTGTCAAGGTCAACAAAGAAAAATTCCAATTGCGTCAGCCTTCTGTGACATTTCTGGGTTACACTGTCCCCACAGACGGAATACAGCCTCCCAAACCCGCGTGCAGGCTATCATGTCATTGCCACCCCCAGCTACGTACAAAGAACTCAGACATTTCCTAGGTACTATAAATTACTACCACTATCTTCTGCTGCTGCTGTGCAGGCCCCGCTGATGGACTCGCTCTCCGGCAAACACACTTTGGGCTTTAAAGCAGTCCGTTGGACTGAACCCCTGCTAGACTCTTTTAGGGCTCTTAAAACAGCTTTAGCTCACGCAGTCGTACTCACCCACCCTGATCCTTCTGCTGATTTGTTCATCACTACGGACGCCAGTGACATCGTGTTGGGGCATTATTACAACAGGGCAAAGGCGACACAGTGTCACCACATCATTTCTTCTCCAAAAAAATGTCTACAGCACAGAAGAAATATTCCACTTTTGATAGAGAGCCTCTGGTGGTGCACAAGGCCGTCAAACACTTCCGCACTGACATCGAGGGCCGTCCTTTCTTCATTCTTACTGATCACAAACCGCTAGCAGATGCCTCCTGCAACCCGCCAGAGGATCCCCCCCCCCCCCCCCCCCCTTCCATGTTTCCACCACTTCGACCTGGTCTCTCACTTTATTATGGACGTACGCTACGTCAATGGCACAGAAAACACCCCCCCCCCCCCCCCCCTCCGATTTCCTTTCGCGGATCAGTGCCATTTCAAGTATGGTCGATTTATCCGACCTAGCCACTCTACAGGCTTTGGACGAGGACACTCAGGTTCTGCTCACGGACCCGCAGTCTTTGCTCGTGTTTACCAGGGCTAAGTTCCCTGGCATTTCTGAGGAAATGTGGTGTGATTCTTCTATGGGCATTCTGCGGCCTTTGCTCCCACCCATGCTGCGCCAACAGGTTTTTGACGCCTTGCATAATCTCACCCACCCTGGCGTTCGAGCCACCACTTGCCTCATCACCGAGCATTTTGTGTGGAAAGATGTGAAATGGGACTGCCATCATGGGCACGTAGCTGCATTTCCTGTCAATGAAACAAAATAGGACATCACACCTCTCCACCACTAGGCAAGTTTGACATCCCTAAGGGGTGTTTCAGTCATATACATATTGACCTTATCAGGTCCCTGCCTCTGTCGGAGGGTCACAGGTATATCCTGTCCACGATAGACCGAATGTCTCATTGGGTGGAAGCTGTCCCCTTGCCCAACATCACAGCCAAAGGATTCATTTCTTCTTGGATCACTAGGTTTGGCTGTCTGTCCACCATCACAACCGACCACGGTTGGTAGTTCGAATCTGCACTTTTTACGATTCTCTGTAATCTTTGTGGTATTAAAAAGATCCACGCAACAGCCTACCACCCGCAAAGCAAGGGGTTGGTGGAACGATGGCATCGCACCTTTAAAAGTGCACTCAGGTGCCACGACTGTCTCTGGTCCAAGGCACTTCCTTGGGTGTTGCTCGGCCTACGTTCTACATTTAAACCAGATTTACATGGGATGATTTCCGAATTCGTTTCGGTGAAAACCCGGTTTTACCTGGGGAACTAATTCTCCCCCAAGATCCCGGGGATTCCCCCTCCTTCCCAGACTTTATGGGAAGGATGCGTGCACACTTTAGAAACACCCGGCTACACCCACCTGTCAGCTATTCCCCACATGACACTTACGTGCCACCAACCGCACTCAGCTCTTGCTCACACGTCATGCTCAGGGATCACTCTGTCAGACAACCCTTACAACCCCCTTACCTTGGCCTCTTCAAAGTACTCTGGAGGGGCGAGACAACATTCGACATTATGATAAAAGATCGCCTGCAAACCATTTCTCTACACAGGCTCAAGCCTGCCTTCGTAGACTCCAACACCCCTCTGCCATCCCAGTTGGACTGCCCGAGCACATGTTCTTTTCATGATCCTGCTAATGAGTCCATTCAACCTACGGTTCGGTTTTCTCCATCCAATGATTCACCACCACAGTTCGCGGGTTCCTCAGGCATGTCATCATCATCCCCATTCACAGATTTTGAGGACATTTCAGGTACTAGAGACGTAGACACCCTGTCCTTTGTTTTGCACTGCAACGTACCACCTGACTGTGTTGACGACCTGTTGATTATGGTGTTAGATAATCGTGTGCTTGTACTGCTCACCGACAGCACAGACCCAATCACCAAGGAACACAGCATCAAGATAGTGCACAGCTTGTCCCTCCCACAAGAGTGCGACCCATCATGTGTTCGAGCTTGCATTTCTTCGGAGAGCTCAGTCCGCATTCGGGGAAGCCACGCTCACACACCGCCTCCTATCCCATACTGCTATTCCCGAGTTGGCTGATGCATCATCCCCCCCCCCCCCCCTCCCTCGCTGGTTTTCGGATTACGAGTTGGACCGGCGGCCGCCCTCTGCACCTTCACACACCGACCCGACGGAGATGGAGCTTCCGGTCGTGCGCCTGCCGCCTCGCAGCCTCGCACCACTCACGCCAACGCTGACACCCACATGACCAGCCCCCCCCCCCTCAGGTCTCTCATAGGCTGTAAGTGCAGGGGGGTGGGGGTGGGGGGGGGGCTGTGTGGTGTCGATATGTCACATCGACCATACAAATTACAATCTTTGGAATATTAACTGCTCTGATGAGCTGCCATGTTTAATTGAGTCTGCCTTTGTACTTCATGCAGTGTTCATGTGTATCAGTCTTTATCATAAAATATATGTGTATATAGAAAACTTGGGAACTGTTTATTACATATATTATGATCCATATCCAGAATCCCATAAATCTGAATCTCCAGGAACAAAAAGTACATAAAAAAATAGAAGTATCTGTGTAGTTTTGCTTGCTGACAGCTAAGGAAGAGGATTTCTGGGACTTCTTCATTATCAGCGAGACTTAAATGTTTTAAGCATAGTGAAAGTGGAAGCAAGTTTGCAAAAAGTCATAAAAGATTATAAAATCATTCAATGTGTGTCACAAAATCAGTTTATTGTAATTTTAGGTGCCTCAAGTTACATGTATAAAAATGAGCTATTTTGTATCCCACCTGGAAGGTGGCGCGTTGGTCTGCTCCTATAAACTGAAGGGCAGGCTGAATGTAGGAAGTGAGTAGGAGCAGGAAAAGGTGAAAATCTCTCGGTACAACTTTTTTCGTAAAAGTACATTTAATAGAGAATATTAACCAATGACATATACATAATTTTTGGTAACGGTGAGCACATAGGTACATAGTCTCAATAGCAAGCTGAGGTTGAAGCAATGTTTCCAGGCCATCTGCTCTTGATGAAATGGGCAAAATCTGAAGCGGAGCTCGTAGAGCTGGACAGCGCCTGCTAGAGGGCACTGTCGTCGGTGTCGGTGTCGTAGGGCCAAACTACACCATGGCATCGTAGCTATCAATACCACAAGCTACATGTAGCGAACAGAATCTTAAGAGATACAGTATGTAGATTGGGTGATCAAAAAGTAATTGTGATAGGCATACCACACAGGCATGACCTAATAGAATCTTGTAATGTAAATATAGAGATTGATAGAGCAAACTGGAGTTACAGAAAGATCTGCAAGACCACTTCAAACACTTTTTTCTTCCTGTTGATGGTCTAGAAAGTATGCACTTCACAATGCACGGAATGCATTTAAATAAATGGGACAAATCACTACTCTGAAATCAAAGTTTTAGAAGTCAGAAATGTGACAAAATTTCACTGTCAACTGTAAAGGAGATGTGCAAAGTATCTTCCCCATAAACAAATCCTTCTACAGTAGTACTAGAACAAAAGGAAACAACTGTAGTAGAAAGTGTTGAGAGAGAGGAAGTTATAAGAACAGCGGGAGCAGGTGAAACAACACAGAAAGGACCAGAGAAAAAAGAAACAGCAAAATTGACAACGTATTCAGCTACAGGAAGAACTACATCATCAGAGGCAACAGTTAAAATATCCATGCAACACAATCTGCTAGAGTAAGACATCCACCATCAATGAAGATTTTTACTGGCCACAGATGAAGATAGCATTTCCATAGTTCATCCCAGGAGTTACTTCAGATGAAAGTGAAAAGAAGCCAGACGCAAAAAAGATAAGTGATGAATAAAATTTGCAAAGCAGAAACACGAACTTTATAGTTGTCCATCAAAATTTGAAAATGTGCAGTTATTGCTAAACAAAACTAATGAGCTAGAAGTATTATTGTTAGATCTGTTAACACTTTGCAGTCTATCTGTGAGCTATGCTAGTAGTCCCTGCACTAAGAGTTGCCGACGAGCGATGACCTATGCTCCGAGTGAAGTAAAAAAATGCACAGATAACAAAATACAGCCTACAATCACAGTTTGTGTGTTTCATTATACAGCTTGATGGTTTAGGTACAGGAAAAATCCACTAGATAGGAGCACCGACAAGAGAAATGTTTGTGCCTTTAGATTCTGACACATCTATGCACAAGCAGTGCCGGCAAGCTGTTGCAGTACAGACGATCGCTTACAGATGAAGAAATTTTGGATGTTCTCTTTAATGATTCAGGGTGTGAAGGAGAATTTTGTGACAATTCTAAAGATGACAGAGATATTACAGGTAATTATAACATATTTACTGGAATTTCAACTTTGTGATATGTTGAAACATGTAAGAAATAGTAGGCTGCTTGTACACGTTTGCTATATATATTTCGTGTAATATATTTTAGACTTCTAACGATAATACTGCAGTAGCCACCAGAAAGATCGCGGGAGGCGCACATCGGTATGGCGTGTCATGGACAGTAATTGCCTCAAGTATAGTCCCGTCCACCGGAAGGCACGCGAGAATTCGGCCGCGCACTCTGCCGGTGGAACAACAACAACTCAGGCAGCACGGGCCATGCCCTAGTTAGTTCACATCGGGCATGCCTAGCAGACGGTTCCCGGTCTACACTAGATGAAGTGTGACGGAAAACGTGAATCGTGTTACTACACAATTGGCGACGAGTAGGGTCGTTCTTTCACATGTCGTGTCGTTGTTTCCAGTTTCGCAGTTTATCCACGGCATGGAGGATTTAGTGCGGGTTTTGGTTGAGCAGCAGACAGAGCTCATGGCAATCATGAAACAAGTGCTTCCGGCATTGCTCTCCACGCAGTCTGCTCCAGTGCCGTTCCCTCCTCCCTTTTCCCATATGACGAGACGGCGGAGGATGGGACACATATGAACATCACCTTCGGCAGCATTTCCAGGCGTTTCATGTTGCCGATGCGGAGGTGTGTCGTGCTCTTTTCTTGTCTTGGATATCTCCCTCGATGTATCAAGTTTTGCGGCAGCTAGCACCGTTGCAGGAACCCTCGTTCTTATCTTTTGACGCATTGTGTTCATTGCTGTCTTCATATTATCGCCGCCACATGCATGTTGTGGTGGCTAGGGTCGAGTAGTATCAATGCAAGAAACAGCCCCATCAGTCTTACCGGGCGTGGGCCGCTACCCTGCACGGTCTTAGTCGCAAGTGTCATTTTGTCACGGAGCAGTCGCAAGAGTCGTTTGCCCACGTTATGGTACGCGACGTCATTGTTCGTTCGGCCCCTGATATGGAGGTCCGGCAACGGGCCCTGCAGTTGGAAGACCCTTCCCTTGAGGAAGTCCTGTCCATTGCTCAATCGTATGAAGTCTCTCATGCTGCAGGTCAACAATTGGAAGCGTGGTGCGACGTTGCGGCAATTCAGGGCGGCGCAGCCGCGTCCACTGCATCCGGGGTGGACGACGTATGAGCGGTACAATCCAGCCGTTACGGCCACTCCTGCATGGCGCGTAAACAGAGTTCCAGCTGTCGGCCCCTTTTACCGTCCTGTGTGTCATGCTATATACATCACGATCGGTCAGAGTGCCCCCAGCATTGGGCCGTTTGCCACAAATGTAATAAAAAAGGACACATTGCTAAAGTTTGCTGCTCCACCTCCAAAGAATCGAAGGAAGCAGGTACAGAGGACATGGATGTTGACATTCAGGAAGTTTCATCGGGCCAGGCTCCTGACGCATCGGCACAGAAACTCTTTATCGAGGTGTCAGTTCGGTCGCGCCGATTACAATTGCAAGTAGATACGGGCGTGGCAGTTTCCTTGTTGAATGCACAAACTTACTCCGTCCTTGGGTCGCCCCCATTGGCGCCAGTTTACCAGCATCTACGCGGTTATGGTAAACAGTTCATTCCCCTACTGGGTCAATTCACTACCTACGTTACTTACAAATCAGTCACTCGGCCTCTTACTTTTATTGTTGTCAGTGACGCGAGCTCGGCTAACCTTTTTGGATTGTATGCCTTTCAAGCTTTCGGTTTTTCTATCGCAGACACCATACAGTAGGTCTCCGAAGACATTCCCTATCAATCTTTGATCTCTGACTTTAAGGATATCTTTGAGGAGGGCCTGGGGTGTGTATCAGACTATGAAGCTCACTTAATGTTGAAGGCGTCGGCTCGCCCGCGTTTTCTACGCGCGAGGCTGATCCCCTTGGCTCTCCGCCCTCAGGAAAAAGCAGAGCTAGACCGGCTGACAGACCTCGGGTCGTTCTTCCCATTTCTTCTAGTGAGTTGGCTTCACCCCTCGTTATTGTCCAGAAACCCTTGGGAAAATTACATCTTTGTGGTGATTTTAAGGCCACCTTTAATTCCCAATTGGTGGTGGACACCTATCCCTTGCCTCGTTCTGATGAATTGTTCTCCACCATGGCGGAAGTCCAATATTTTTCAAAAATCGATCTTTTGGAGGCTTATCATCAGATGCCACCTGATGAGAACTCCAAATGGCTGGCGGTCGTCAACACCCCGTTTGGTCTTTACCAATACCAGCTTTTGGCCTTTGGTATATCCAGTGAACCAGCGATATTTCAGAGTTATCTTGAGCAAGTCACGTTGACAATCCCTCATTGTATTAATTACCTAGACGGCATAATTGTCACACGCCACAGCATGAAGGAACACTTACACAACCTTCGAAACCTCTTTCTCAAATTCAGGTCCGTGGACCTGCATTGCAACCTGCGTAAGTCAAACTTCTTCCAACCGTCCATTGAGTATGTGGGCTACACCGTCTCTCGGCATGGCGTCCGGCGTCAGCCATTGGTCCTGGCTACAGATGCTTCACAGTATGGGGTGGGGGCGGTCCTGGCCCATCGCAACGCGGATGGCTCTGAGCAGCCACTGGCGTTTGCATCTAAAACTCTTGGTCCCACGCAGGCCCATTACTCCCAGGTGGAAAAAGAAGCTTTGGCCATTGTCTATGCTGTTACCAAGTTTCACCCTTTCTTGTATGGCACAAAGTTTCAGTTAATCACTGACCATAAGCCATTACCATCGTTATTTGGCCCCACTTCTCAGATTCGGGATAGGGCGGCCCACAGACTGCAGTGCTGGGCCTTGTTCCTCACTAAGTACCATTATGACATTCATTTTCACCCTACTGGACAGCATGCCAATGCTGACGCTCTTTCCCGTCTTCCAGTGGGCCCGGATCCTAAGTTCGATCAGGAGGAGATTATGTGTTTTCATTTGGATGTGGCGTCCCGCCAAGCAGTTGATGGCTTCCCAATCACTAGTTCTAGAGTCACCAGGGAAACGGCAGTTGACCCGGTTCTCCGGCAAGTAGTTCGCCTCGTTCAGCAGGAGTGATCGTCCCGACCTCCAGGCCAGGCCTCGGACCCTCTTCATAATAATTTTGTTCTACGAGACCGCTTCTCAGTCTTGGAAGGAGTTCTCCTTCTGGCTACCGATGATACAGCTCCTCGCGTGGTTGTTCCTGCAAGTTTGCGTAGGGAGGTCATCACATTCTTACATGGGGGGCACTGGGTTGTTTCCTGTACTAAAACCTTGGCTCGCAGACATGTGTACTGGCCCGGTATTGACAGAGAAATTGAGCACTTGGTGGCCGCCTGTTCCCAGTGTGCGAGCCATCAGGCATCTCCCAGGTCAGCGTTCTCTTCATGGCCGCCTGCAACCCAGGCATGGGAACATGTTCACATAGATTTTGCGGGCCCGTTTCTTAATGGCTTTTGGCTCATTGTCATTGATGCTTATTCCCAGTTCCCATATGTGGTTTGCTGCTCCTCAACCGCTTCAGAAGTTGCAATCCAGGCACTATCAAAAATCTTTTCTGTGGAAGGTCTGCCAGTCACCATGGTATCAGACAATGGATCTCAGTTTATTTTGCAGACCTTCCGGGATTTTTGTAGGTGCTTCGGTATTTGGCACAATTGCTCTCCCCCCCTTTCATCCACAATCTAATGGAGAAGCCGAGCGCATGGTGCACACATTTAAGACGCAGATGAAAAAGTATGTGCACGAATTTCCTGCGAAGGAGGCATTGACGTTTTTCCTGACAGCATACCGGACCACACCGATAGGAGAACGCAGCCCCATAGAACTCCTCCACGGGCGCCAACCCAGGACTCTGCTGCACCTCCTCCAACCTGGTCCTTGCAAGTCTTCGCAAAACGGGGTACTCAGCTTTCCACCGGGTATGTCGGTCTGGGCATGTGGGTTTGGTCGTAATCCACGTTGGATACTGGCAGTGGTCCGGCACCGCAAGGGCCGCCAGCTCTATACCTTGCAGGCAGGGGACCTAGAGGTACGTTGTCACCAAAATCAACTATGTCCACGTTTGGGCACCCACCCTCTGACCCCTCGGGCGCCGGCTTACCCATTGCTGGCACCTGTGTTGTTTTCTCCGGGGACGCTACCGCCCGTCCCACCTGTGACTATGCCACACAGAAATGGTTCTCAGCCTGGGCGGCCTCCAGTAGCTCCAGCACCGGCATTGCCATAGTTAGAGATGCCCCAGCGAGAGTGGCCCCCCTCGCAGGCCCGGTTTCTCAGGAGGCTGGTTCACCTGTGGTCGTCCCTTCCCCATCGTCCCCGCCACTGGGTATTGGCCCTCCCGAGGTGGACCGGGATCCAGAGTTCGACGGCTTGTCACCCGTTCTGTCCCGGGCTCTGGTGGTGGGATGACGGGGGCCTCTTCATGTGGGTCACTTCCAACCATATTCGAAGGTTCCGGCTCGAGGGTTGGCAGATCCCCCCCGACTCCAGCCTTCCAACGGATGTGGAGGTCATCACTACTGCACGACGCTCCACCTTCCGACGCAGTGGATCACAGTGGCTTCACCCCCCCGAAGGAGAAGGAGTGCAGTAGCCACCAGAAAGATTGCGGGAGCCGCATATCGGCACGGCCCGTCACGGACGGTAGTTGCCACAAGTAAAGTCTCGCCCACCAGAGGGCACGCGAGAATTCAGCCGCGCACTCTGCCGGCGGAACAACAACAACTCAGGCAGCACGGGCCATGCCCCAGTCAGTTCACATTGGGCATGCCCAGCAGACAGTTCCCGGTCTACACTAGATGAAGTGCGACGGAAAACGTGAATCGTGTTACTACAAATACAGTTTATCCAGTTGTACAAATGACTTATTTATTTACATAATAAGAGCTTCAAAGTGATATTGACATGATGTCTCAACAGGAAATGCATCCAATAGTTCATGAATTTCAAAATGGTAATTACTCTCAATCCCCTCTCTATTATTACAGATAATATATAAACTTTGAGAAAGTAAACAATTTTAGCCAGTGTTATGTATTGAAGTAAAGTGTGAATTTCATTTTGAATTAATGGCCAGTACCTAATTCAAACAAATCATTTGTTCACTTGTCATTGATGACATATCAGACTGTAAATAATACAAAACATGTTAGCAAGTCCTACATATGGCTTACTTATTTACAGAAACTGAAGATGAAGCTGGTGATGTGGAGACATCTCAGTGTGTAGAGAAGGCTGCTCTTGATCATAAAGTTGAAAATGGTAATTATTCTCAACCTCATCTTTCTCTTTATCAATAAGAATACTGTTGATTTAGACCAAAATTATGATACCCAATTTTACAAATATAATTTCACATAGTCATTTTAGTTCATCAACTGAAGCCTCAACCTGCAAGTTGAGTACATCAAGTAAGAAGACTCAGGGCGGACAGGAATGCTGACTTGGGGTGGGACAACATTCCTGTGTCTGCACCACATTGTTTATGGAGAAGTTCTGAGAATGACAGTTCCACTTGATGCCACATGAACTGAACTTGACTTTCTTGAAAACAATTTCAACAGGAATATGGTGAAACTTGTGAAACAAGTAACAAAGAGTTATGCTGCAAATACCATTGCAAAACTGAAGCGTACCAATCGGATCAAAGAACACAGCTCTTGGTTGTATTGGAAACCTGTTACCTTGGCAGAGATTTATAATTTTTTTCCATAGTAATTCACATGTGCCTGGTAAAGAAGTCATCCATAGCTATGGATGTCCCGAGACCATTTCAAATCCATTTTGGCAATGTTGCACATAAATAATAAAGAAACATACATACCACATGGTCAGCCAAATCATGATCCTTTGCATAAAATCAGGCCATATTTTCATTATCTTGTGCAGAGCTTCAGAGGCTCACTAGTGCCAAGTCGGAATTTGACTGCAGATGAAGGAATGTGTGCCTCTGGAGGCAGGATACATTTTAGAGTCTACATGAAGAACACTGTGTGAGCAAAGAAAAGCCAGGCTGTGAAGTAAGTGCTCAGTCATTGCAGGTCAGTTCCAAAAAACCAGTGTATGCAAAATGTCATAAAAAGTATAACTCAAACAATTTTGATTCTTGCAAAATGGTAAATAAACAAGAAGGGATAACACCCTTAAAGTTAATGCACTTAAATGTGCAATATCTCAGAAACAAACTAGACATTCTACAAATATTCATAGAGGAACAATTGCCACATGTACTAGTAGTAACGGAACATGGGCTAAAATGCAGTGAAATAATATACTATAGATTAGAAGGTTACTTACTAGCAAGTAGTTATTGTAAGCAAAACCATAAAGGTGGTGGTGTGGCAATTTATGTTAATAAGGATGTAGAAGCTAAAAAAATTTCCTTTCTTGAACACCACACCAAAGAAGAATCAATTGAAATGACAGGTATTGTACTCCACAGTAATGATCTTAAGTTACCAAAGCATAAAGTGATTGGAGAGTATAGGCCACCAAATGCTGATGTAATGCTGTTTATGGATGAACTTAGTAGTTAATATAGATGCAAACTCAAACAGTATAGTAAACTTGAAACTCAGTGATGTACTGACCTCATACAACTTTGTAAATGTAGTGAACTGTGACACCAGAGTGACGGACACATGTTCCACTAGAACAGATTATGCTATAATCAACAAAGTTGTTATAGATAAGGTAAATTACAGTAACTTAGATTTTCTTTATTCTGACCACTTCTGTCAGGTGATAGAATACAAAAATTCAGTTGTGCCTAAAATAACAAAAATTGTGCTACAGAAACGAATGCTGAATACCTCAAATATTAATGCTCTTAAAGACAAACTAGTGAATGAGAAATGGGATTCTGTGCACCAGGTAAAAGGGTCGGATGAGAAATGGAATGAATTCTACTCAACCCTACTGCATCATTATGAATATCGTTGTCCAGTCAGAGAAATCCAGAAGGTAGTTAAACACTGTCAAAATGGAAGTAATCCTAGACTAAAACTCCCAACAAATCTGATTAGGCTCAGGCAGCAAGTACATGATCTAAACCAGCTTTATGAAGGAAAAATACAATAGGGCCAAGCAAACTTTTAAAACTGAAATTGTCAATCTAAGGAAGCAGATTAACAGCAAAACAATAGAACAGTCTGACAACATAAGCAAAGCATCTTGGAAGCTGATTGACAAATACCGAAAAGGTCCCAACAAGATGAACATGGAGCCACTCAGCATAAGACATGATGGTAACATTATAAAAAAAACCAGATACTATATGTAATATTTTTAATAACTACTACATTTCTGGTGAACAATTAACTTATATTACAGATTCACAGATAGAGATCCGGTGCCATCTCACCCAGTGTACCGAATTTGAATTTGTGGAAGTGAATGAGCAGGAGGTTCGCACAGAAATACACATGCTAAAGAAAAAATTTTCATCTGGATGGGATGGCATATCCAGTGCTATTACTAAAGCATGCTTAAAAGAAATTTCTAAACCTCTTACTCGCCTGATTAATTGCAGCATTAGAGAAAACATGTATCCAACGGTTCTAAAAATTAGTGTAGTGAAACCAGTGTATAAAAAGGGAAGTAAGGAAGAAGTCTCCAACTATAGACCAGTATCATTAATTCCCACTTTTAGTAAGATATTCGAAAGCATTATCCTTTCTCAGCTAAGTGCCTTTTTCACAAGACATAAACTGCTTGTAGATTCGCAGCATGGCTTCAGAAAAGGCTAAGTACAACCACAGCAGTTACACAGTTCATCCATGAAGTTTACTGTCTGTTGGACCAGAAGGTGCAGACTGCAGGTATATTTTTGGACCTGACAAGAGCATTTGATATGGTAAACCATAGGGTACTTCTTAAAAAGCTAAAATCTTATAGTATTGGGGATCAAGCCATGAATCTTCTAACCACGCACCTGTTGAATCATAAGCAAAGCACTAAATTGTCATACAAACTAGATAATAAAATCATGAACTCCCAGTCCACCAATGAACCTGTATTACAAGGTGTACCACAGGGCTCAATCCTTGGACCCTCGCTCTTCCTTATATATATTAACTCCCATATTGTAAGCTATGCAGATGACACGTCAATCTTATTCTATGGGAGCGAATCTAAAGAGCTAGAATCTCTTGCTACTAGTGGTGTAACAGAAGTAACAAAATACTTCAGTGATCTGGGACTCAAGGTGAATGTCACCAAATCTCAACTACTGACATTTAAAACAGGCAGTTCTCATCGCAACAATATGAATAGTGTGTGTAATATCTCTGCAACAGAAAATGGTAACTGTAAATTCCTGGGTGTATACGTTGATAAAAATTTGCGGTGGACATACCACATTAATTTCGTATGCAGAAAAGTCAGTAGTGCCATATATCTCCTCAGCCAGCTCGCAAAGATAGTTCCTAGCCAAGCACTGAAATTAGTATATTATGGAACACTTTATCCCTTTCTCAATTACGGAATTGAACTGTGCGGCTGTGCAGCTGATGTACATTTAAAAAGAATACTACTACTACAGAAAAGAGCAATAAGACTTATACATGGGATGTGACATAGAGATTCATGTTGTGAAGTGTTTGTGCAGCACGAATATCTGACAATATATTCTCTGTACATCTTCAAAATAGTTGTATTTTTTATAAGTCAACCAACAGATGCTATCAAGGGCAGTGATGTACACGATCACAACGCTAGAACAAAGTGAAACTATTTCCATAACAGAACAACGTTAAAAATGACTGATAGAAGTCCATATATCAGTGGTTTGATTTGGTATAACAAGCTACCAAACTCTCTAAGAATGTACACGGGAAATGTTTTCAAAACAAAATTAAAATCTTTTCTAATAGAAAAATGTTTATATTCTTTCAATGAATTTTAAGATAGTGATTGTAACATGAGGCATTAGCATATCAGTTGTAATGTGATAAATGTAAAAAAATAGACATAAGAAGCAACAGCTACAGAATATAGTGTATTTTATAAGTATAAATATAACCATAGTATTAAGTCTGACGTTTGCAAAAGCCATCATTACGGTGGCTCCATGCAAAGAAAATGTAAATAAATAAATATATATAAAAACAAAGATGATGTGACTTACCAAACGAAAGCACTGGCATGTTGATAAACACACAAACAAACACAAATATACACACAAAATTCAAGCTTTCGCAACCAACGGTTGCTTCATCGGAAAGAGGGAAGGAGAGGGAAAGACGAAAGGACGTGGGTTTTAAGGGAGAGGGTAAGGAGTCATTCCAATCCCGGGAGTGGAAAGACTTACCCTCCCCCTTAAAACACACATCGTTGGGGAGCTGTGTGGGTAGATGTCGTGAAGGAAGGTTCGGCCACCGAACCTGGAAGTCGTTGAAGCGAGCCGGGCGTCGTACTGGGGCGTGCTGGTCGTGCAGCGACAGGTAGGCTGGCGGTTTGCGGGTGGAACGGAACGACAACGACGATGTCTCCGGAGGGCGTGGCGAACACACGAAGCATGTCCACGTTGACGTCGGGTGGGAGGGGAACACATTTCACCAGGTGGCAGGGAATGGCAGAGGTTGTCATGGGCACTGGATGAAGAGAAACACATGACGAACAGTGTATAATCTCGGAGTATTATTGAGATGTCGTGGATTATGTTCAGGGCGAGGACACGTTCAAGATCGGGGGGCGTGAGAAACCTCGACAGGGCGAGGCAGGCGACGGTGGAGAGGTTGAAGGGACTGGCGAAGGGGCCGGTGGCAATGGCGTGATTGTAGGTAAGCTCGACGTGGGGAGCATGTGATCACTCGACGGAGTGCGTGAGACCGGAGTAGAGGGCGAGGTCAGAGGAGAGCTCGACGATTGGAGCTGGAACTCACTCGACTGAGTGTGTGAGACCGACGTAAAGGGCGAGGTTGGAGGAGAGCTCGACGATTGGAGCTGGAAGCCCCCATCGAGTGTGTACGTCCAACGTGGAGGGAGTGGTCGGAGCGTCGTGAGCCATGACAGTGAGTGGCATGGTCGTGGCCTGAAAGGGGGTAGAAGAGACTGTAACAGCTGAATCTTTCATCTGGATGTCATAGGTGTTGGCTGAGTGCCAGAGGACTCGGAACGGGCCGGTATATGGAGGTTGGAGGGGAGCACGGACAGTGTCATCTCGGAGCATGACGTACTCGCAATTGTCCAGAGATTTCAGGACGTGAACCTTAGGGCGGGAATGGCTGGCGGGCAGTGGAATGTGGAGGTTGATGAAGTGGCGTCTGATGCGGTCCACAAAGGAAGGTAAGTCAGACTGAGGGAGAGAAGCGGAAGGGCTCACAAGTTCGGCAGGGAGAACAATGTTCTAGCCGTATACGAACTCGGCTATTGTGCCTTTGAGGTCTTCCTTATAGATTGCATGAATGCCGAGTAGCACAAGGGGAAAGGCCTTTGTCCATAGAGAGTTGTGGCATTGAAGAGCCACCTTGAAAGTGTGGTGCCAGCGCTCGACTAGCCCGTTACTTTGCGGGTGATACGCTGTGGTATGGATGCGCCGGATGCCGCAAATGTTTCAAATCCCGTTGAACAGGGCCGACTCAAATTGTCTGCCCTGGTCAGTTGTGATGATAGCTGGACATCTGAACCACGATACCCATGACTCGACAAAAGCTCGAGCAACAGTTTCTGCCGTTTTTCAGGGGGACAGCCTCGACCCAGCGAGTTGTTCGGTCAATATACGAGAGAACGTAACGAAAGCCGTTGGAGGGGGAGAGAGGGCCGACAATGTCAGTATTAATATGCTGGAAACGCCCAGGAGGGATCTGTCGTCGCACCAGATCTCACCAGAAATGCCAGGGAAGGTGGTGCAGATGAAGTGTAGTGAAGAAGTAGAGTCTGAAATCAGGTTTTGTGTTTCCTCGTCGGCGGGTTGGAGGTTAGGCAGTTCAGAGAGGTCTAACAGCGAATGGACGCCATCGACTCATGAAAGGAAATCAGCAACTATATTGTCAGCACCCTTTATGTGTCTGACATCGGTGGTGAACTGAGATATAAAGTCCATGTATCTGAAGCGGCGAGGAAGCGGGTCAGCTGGCCGCAGCCAGATGTTTGTGGTCCATTAAAACATAGAAAGGGCGTCCCTCAACGTCAGTCTTAAAATGCTTGATCGCTTGTGACTTGTGAACGAAGCAGTTCCGGCCATGCGGCAAGTATCTGTGTGGTGCTGCACGGATTTCGGCGTGGCAAATCGTTGTCCTGGCGGTAGTGGGTTGTCCGACGAAGCATTTGCAGAAAATGTGGCGGGAACAAAGGCGTTTGATAGCCGGAGTCATGTGCACTCTTAACCTCACTTATTGTTGCAGGCTCAAAAACGTTCAGTGAAACTGGTGGAATCATCGAGTAAGAGGCATCGGGTTGCAGTCCTGGCGGGTGTACATTGCCCGCAACACGATGCATGTTGATCACAAAATCCGGCGTTAGGCGCAGGGCCGAAGTCATTGTTCGAATGCTGTGTCGATGTAATACATGCGAAAATAACCAACACGGAGGTCGCGGACACGTAAATCGGTGAAAACGGAAGACATTACAACTCGGAGTCACCAGTGACGGGTGAGTTCGGGTGGGTTGCACCAATTATCACACACCTTTAGCAGTAGTTCATTTATTAACCTTAACACATACAAGGATCACAAAGAACTGAACATGACGAAACAGCCAAAGATAATGCTTAGAGTCCAAAGATGAATGCATACCGATGTTGGTGTCGATTTCATCTGCGCCACACATCTATTCCAGCGGAATGGTCGAGCTGACCATGGTCCGGCTTCCGTGGACCACCCTTGCCGACGCCATAGTCACATCCCCCCCCCCTGGCCTCTCAAGACTACTCCGAACTGCAAGGGGGGGGGGGGGGGGGGCGGGGGCTATGTGGCACCGATGAAATCGACACCAACATCAATATGCATTCATCTTTGGACTCTAAGCATTATTTTTGGCTGTTTTGCCATGTTCAGTTCTTTGTGATCCTTGTATGTGTTAAGGTTAATAAATGAACTACTGCTAAAGGGGTGTGATTATTGGTGCAACCCACCCGAACTCACCCCTCAGGTGGTATCCCAGACAGTCTTATTAGAAAATGTTGAGTTCTCATTGTTGAACCATTAGCTCTCCTTTGTAATAGTTCCTTTCAAACTGCACTTTTTCCATCATGCCTAAAAACAGCTAAGCTCAAACCACTATTCAAAAAAGTTAAAAATGATGAAGTGGCTAACTACAAGGCCATTGCTCTACTATCCATATTCCAAAAATCATAGAAAACATTTTTCAAAGAGGAGTAGTAGATTTCCTGGAAGAGCAGGAAATACTATCCACAGCACAACAGGAAAGGCTGATCAACTGATGAAGCAATTTTTGAACTATTAAATAAAGTGCTTCAGAGGCTAGATAATTGTGAAAATGTCATTGGAATATGTCTAGATCTCTCTAAGGCTTTTGGTATCATAGATTACAAGAAACTGTTCCCTAAGTTTGACAGCATGGTGATTAGAGAAACGTCTAACAACTGGATAAAATCATACCTAAGTGGTCAACTTCAAAGTTTCAGGAGATTAACTAACACTATTCAAACTATGAACCCATTAAATATGGAGTGCCACAAGGCTCAGTTAAGGGGCATCTTCCATTTCTGTTACATATCAATGACCTAAACAAATTCTGTGAGAACACCATACAATTTGCTGATGGCACAACTGTGCTAGTGAGTGGGAAAGAAATGGAAATGTTTCAGAAGTTTGCAACAGAGACACTGAACAATATTGAAAACTGGTTCAGTGACTACAAACTGGTAATATAACTAAGTGGCACTAAATTTCTATAATGTGAAAAAAGGTGAACAAACTGTTCAGATATCTGATGAGGACCTTCATAGCACAGACAACATTAAGTTCTTGGGTTTATGACTCCAAGATCATCTTAAATGAAAAAGTCTGTCAGAAATTAAGCACTGCTTGCTATGTTATGAAAATATTAGAAGGTTGCTACAACAGAGATTGTGTGAAAATTGTGTATTTTGCCTACATATCCTCACAACTGAAATATGGAATTATTTTCCAGGGTAGCTCTCCTCTTAGCCAAAAGTTCTTTAGTCTACAAAAAAGAATTATAAGAATAATGGAAGGTGTAAAATGGAACGAAACCTGTAGACCACTCTTTAGAAATTTAGAAATCCTGCCACTCCATGTATATACGTGTATGAGACAACAGTTTTTGTTAAAAAATATTCAATGGAAAATCCCACTCACTTCCAAAGAAAAAAGAAAAAGAAAAAAAGAAGAAGGTGGTCCACTCCTATAACACTAGGAAAAACAGAAACTTTCATTTAGAGCTCTGCAACACCACCCTAAATAAAAAAGGAACCCTATATTATGGGAAAGTTTTTTAAAACAAATTAAATTAATAAATGACTTGGCAAATTTCAAGTCAGCTACTATGGTGTATTTGACTCATCACAGCTTCTATAGCTGACATGAGTCCCTTCAAGAAGTACACTAAAGATTTGTGTCTTTGCCTTAGTGATGTATCACATAAATGTTAGTAGAACTTTAATGATTTACCATGCACATGTTACTATAATACAAATGTTAGTCTGTCAGTATAGTATGTGCTCTTTCTGCTTTATAATACCTTCTCTTTATTTTTGTACAATATTTGCTCTATATATTGTAGCTCAATTATAATGATGAAATTAATGTAAATTTAAATTATTTAGTATTATATTTTATACACTGATTTGTCCTACATCGGAATGTACCATTTGTGTACTATATGATTACCGTGATCAATAAAACTCTACTCTACTCTACACATACATTTAGAACTTTCATATCAGACACAACCTTCAACTTTGTTATGTGTGACAATAATACTGATGTTTAGTACCAAGGATAATTTCACCACCCCTGAATTGATTTGGACAATGAAATCAGTGATTTCCAATTACTCTATCAATTCATCGAATGATATGTGTAGCATTTTTAAGAAAATGTTCACTAATAGTGTTCCTGCCATTTTTCACTTTCATTTAAGAAAATGAGGTATCTTATTTTCAGGAACATATGTTAGAAGCAGCATGTTCATCGTATTACACATTGAGTTTCAATGAAATCACCAAAGTTAATCATAAAAAAGGAATACAAACAACCATTAAATTTTGGTCAGAGATTAAGCGTTATATAACAATGCAACTTTGAACAGACAATGTATAAACATCAGAAAGTGCAATGTTCATTCAATGCATAATGCCTGTATAAAGGCTTTCGAGTCTTTAGTGAAGAAGTATCTGAATTTCACATCAATGTTGACCATTATTTTGACGATTGCTCTGTTCACTGGGAAGAATTTGAAGGAAATTAGTCTTAAGTTTAACATTTCACATCACAAGTTTTTTTTTTTTTTTTTTTTTTTTTTTTTTTTAGAACTATTCAGTTAGTTCACACAATGTTTTCATAGCCAGACATCTTTTGTTTCAGGTTGCTTGCAGAAATAGAAAACATACTTCAGCCCTTTTTGGCTTGAGTTTTGAATGTTTCTATTCTGAGAAAAACTGAGAGTATTTCTGAAGTTCTTTGTAATGAACTCCTTACATTGGATAATCTTTATATTGGATAAGCTTTACATTGGATAATCTGCTTCCTCTTGAACAATTGGCTGTTGGCAGTTGACTAACTGAAGATCTTAGTAAACTGGAAGAATGTGACAAGTTGTGGTTTCTAAAGAACGCCCAGAAACATTACATCACAGCTTGCAACTGTGATGTAGAAGGTATGCTTATCAAGTGCACCACTGAAAAGTTTTAACAATATTCTGAAAAGGAAAGTTGCTACTCACCATATAGTGGAGATGCTGACTCGCACATAGGCATGGCAAAAAGACTATCACAAATATAGCTTTCAGCCAGTAAGGCCTTCGTTAAAAGTAGACAACAAGCACATATATATACACACTCATGCAAAGCAACTCTCACACACGACTACAGTCTCAGGCAACTGAGGTCACACTGCGAGCAGCAGCACCAGTGCATGACAGGAGTGGTGACTGGGTGGGACTAAGGTGGAGGTGGGGCAAGCAGGGGGAGGGATAGTAGGGTAGAGGGGGCAGACAGTTACGTGCTTTAAAGAGCACACAGTGACAAGGTGGAAAGAGAGTAGGGCATCTATGTGCAGTCAGGAGGCTAGACACAGGGCAGTGGCGATGGGGGGGGGGGGGGGGGGGGGGGGGGGGAGATAGCAGAAAAGGAGAAAAGTAAAAATACTGGGTGTGATGGAGAAATAAGGACTGTGTAGTGTTGGAATGGGTACAGAGAAGGGGCTGGATGGGAGAGGACAATGACTAACAAAGGCTCAGGCCAGGAGGGTTAAGGGAACATAGGATATAATTCAGGGAAAGTTTGGACCTGCACAATTCAGAAAAGCAGGTGTTGGTGGGAAGGATCCATATGGCACAGGCTGTGAAGCAGTCATTGGAATAAAGGATGTCATGTTTGACAGCATGCTCAGCAACAGAGCGATCCACTTGTTTCCTAGCCACAGTTTGTCGGTGGCCATTCATATGGACAGACAGCTTGTTGGTTGTCATGCCCACATAGAATGCAGCACAGTGGTTGCAGATTAGCTTGTAGATCACATTTCACAGGTAGCCTTGCTTTGATGGGATAGATGATGTTTATGACAAGACTGGAGTAGGTGTTGGTGGTGGTGGGAGGATGTATAGGACAGGTCATGCATCTAGGTCTATTACAGGGGTATGAGCCATGAGGTAAGGGGTTGGAAGCAGGGGTAGTGTAGGGATGCAAAAGTATATTGTTTAGGTTCGGTGGACGACGGAATGCCACTGTGGGAGGGGTGGGAAGCATACGACATTTCTCATTTCAGGGCACAATGAGAGCTAACCGAAACCCTGGCGGAGAATGTATTCAGTTGCTGCAGCCCTGGGTGGTACTGAGTTATGAGGGGAATGCTCCTCTGCTGCCAGACAGTGGGACTTTGTGAGGTGGTGGAAGACTGAAAAGATAAGGCACAGGAGATTTGTTTTTGTGCAAGGGTGGGAGGATAATTACTGTTTGTGAAGGATTCCGCCATCCACCAAATCTCCATAATATACTCATCATGATTAGCAGTGGAGTGAAAATCATAAGTCTTTTGCAGTTTTATCTCAAATATCGTTTGGAGTTCTACATTCAACAGCGTGAAGCAAGGGCTTTTATTTTATTTATCTTTATTGTATATATACAATTTTTTTTCCATGGAGACACCAACTTTTGCAAACGTCATTGTTCAGTGACAAAATTGTACATTTCCTTGCCTTTCCATTATCCTTCATCCATGCATAAATACTGGTTTTGTATTTTAAACATTTTCTTCTGTTTTAATTAATCAGCCATCAACAAAGTCAAGACTTTCATTGCATTCTAAAATTGCCTTCATTATAATTCCCCAAGATTTTCTTCGCCTGCCAGTTTTTCAATTAGTTATCTTTCGCCTGGCATTGCCAATTTTTTGCACTTGTATGACCTCTAGTTATCGTCAAAACTGGGTACGTGAGTATCCCCTTTACGGCCATATACTTTACCAGCCATGCTTTACTACAATGTTGATAAATACCTTAGGCTATTTTTAAAAAGAAACATTTATTTCTAACCTCAAAACTATGACAACATTCAAAAACCCATCAAAAATCCAAAGCACACCTACCAAGTTTTTCTACACACATATTATACACAAGTAAGGTCAGTAGTCCGAAGTTTGGTCTTAAAACTAAAAATCATCTGCTGCATCTCGTTTTTCGTTTAGCAAAAATATTCTCTCCAAAGCAAATTAGCAATTGTACTATCAATAGAATTTTTGATGTTACTGAGGTCATAACTACAAAGAAGGTAGGGTGCATTGTATCCATATAATAATGTGATGTATCATAATAGAGAGCAGTCCATTGATAATTATATCAAAACAACAAGGCACCATCACAGATACCTGCGTTGCCAAGTTACAATGGCTGTCACGTCACGTCAAAACATTCCACTATGCATTTCAATTGGAGGCATTCACAACAGTCGTCAACAGACTGTCACTGCACGTCATATCAAGGTTTCTTGAGAAGTAAGTCTTGACGGTGTCGTCGTCCGCTAATATCGGGAGTTGAAATATTTTGAGCGCACTGACATGTGGTATGTTAGTGGATATCATACTTTTACGTCTTCTGAAAATTTTTGTTATTTCGTTTTGTTTCTGTGGTAAGTTGCAAATGTTCCATAGTGACTTGGTTATATATTCCTTAGATTATTTAGGTTTTACACTACTAATATAACAAAGCTAATGCCCACTCTATACGTAATTAAGAACAGACTTGTTGAATCAATTTCTCATTAGAGCTCTAATGAAAGAGAAAAAACACAGTTGTTTCTGGCCTAATTAGTTTTGTAAGGGAAAATGAACGTACTGGATGAGGTAAATAGGCTCTATTTAAGGCCAGTTTACATTGGCTGTCACGGCACCCTAACGTCAAGATGTATTCACACTGTCCGTAACGTCACGGCACGTGATTCCAAATAGCATAGCTGCCCTCAACCGCTTTCTCGCGGGAACTTTTAACATCGCAGATAATTTTCAATTGTTTTTACGTGAAAAAAGCACATGCACAACAGGAATCGAAGAAGTTGGCTGTTCCAGACTTGTACACTTGCGGTGTTGGTCCAGACTTGTGTATGTTAGATGTGTCGTGTCGTGAAATTACATTACATTAATACTTGTTCCATGGATCATGAATACGACATTTGTAATGGCGTGAAACGTTTCAGTTTATCATAACTTCCATTACACACACACACACACACACACACATATATATATATATATATATATATATATATATATACTGACTAGGAGCTGTCATTCAGAAATTCTTTCAATTTGCTTTTAAATGTTTGTTGGCTGTCTGTCATTCTTTTAGCGCTATCTTTTATACATTGATGGAATACTTAGATAAAACAGGATGGGGGTTTGATAAAAGTTGTACAATTATATAATAATAACAATGATTATAAAACATCCAACATTCCACGTAACACCTTCACTTTATGTTTTTTTCCTTCTTTTTTCCTTTCTAGAAATACTTGCCCCCAAGCTATGCATAGCAAAAAACTAACACCTCTTCCTCTTTCTGAGCTCAACATCTCACTCATTATAGAGGAATGCTGACTCAGTTTTCAGAATAGCAAATGGGAAGTTGCGGTACAGAAAATGGCCCAAAGTTCACCAGAGTGTGTGTGTGTGTGTGTGTGTGTGTGTGTGTGTGTGTGTGTGTGTGTCTGTGTGTGTGTGTGTGTTTGTGTGTAGTAAGTGAAGTGTTATGAAACAATGTGTGTATAGTGTGTGCAGTGACTGATAGTGTGATATGACTGAACAGTGTGGCATTACATTATTTAATGTAAGTATTGCATACCAGGAGTAAATCTAATGATTGTCTCTAACTAGAAGTCTGTGTATACGAATTAGCTTATTTTTAATTGGTCTAAACTTGTAAATACTTTGACATATCCTATATCCTTGTAAAAAGAGATCTACAAATGAATAAAGCTACTACTATTACTACTACTACTACTACTACTACTATTACAAATCATCAAAGATTTTTGTGGCAGCATAATTCACCCCTTTCTGTGCCAAAGTCAGATTTAACCAAGAATTGTGTAGATCATCCTTTCTTCTAGTGTTATAGCTTTTCACTTCGCTATTATTTTTGACTTGGGATAGGTAAGTGAATGTATGTATTGCAAAGATACTGTGAATATCACAAGTTCCTTAAATAAATGTCTGCAAGCTAGTCCTGGTTGGGCTCCAGCCATTACTCTGATTATACACTTTTGAACAATGAATACTTTTTCTCTTCTTGATGAATTACCCCAAAATATGAAGCAATATGAAAGCATTGAATAAAAATAGTTATAGTTGCCTAATTTGCTGATATGTAAATCACAAAATTTGTAATAACCCTAATAGCATGAATAGCTGAACATAACTGTTCCTGCAGATCATCAATGTTTTTCTTCCAATTCAATTTCTCATCAATGCACACACCCAGAAATTTTGAACAGTCTGCCTTAGCAATAATCTATGATTATGAATGGTATTATGCCATTTACTGAACAGAATTGTTTTTTCTCTAAATTTAGTCAGAGTCCAATTGCACAGAACCACTTAATAATTTTCTGGAGGCATTGTTTACAATTTACTTAGCTAATTCTTGTTTGTTGGGTGTCATTACTATACTTGTATCATCAGAAAGAAGAACTAGCACTATATCTTTAGGAATATAGACTGACAAGTCATTAATATATAGTAAGAAAACAATAAAGGACTAAAGACTGAACCGTGTGGGACACCATTCTCGATGCCTCCCAGTTAGAGGACTGCTGATTTTTACAGACTATCTGTGAGATCTCGACTATCCCAATGGGTGATGTTTGGTTATTCAGAGCATTTAACATTTGACCAATGAAAGCATACACAGCATTTCTTGTTTAAAAACCTTTCTGAAAACCAAATTGACATTCTGTTAGTACTTTATTTTTACAAATATGTGAAGCTATTTTTCACTAGATTACTTTTTCAGAAATTTTGGATGAAGCTGTCAGAAGTGACATCAGGCAGTAGTTGTTAGTATCAGACCTCTCCCTTGTTTTATGCAATGGTTTAACCATTGCATGTTTCAGTCTATTTGGAAAAAATGTCCTGTTTCAGTGAGCTACTACATATGTGGCTAAGAATCCTATTTATCTGTTGGGAACAGAGCTTTTAGCACTCTGTTGGAAATGCTATCAATTCCATATGAGCTTCTACGTTTGAGTGAATTTATTATTTTCCCATTTCAGTAGGAGAGGTAGATTGAATTTCAATTTTATCAAATTACACAGGTATTGCGTCTTCCACATACAGCCCTGCATTTTCAGGTGAATAACTGGATCCAATTTTCTCTTAAAAATGATTATTAAAAATATTTTCTGCTTCTGAGTTTTTGTTAACAAGCTGTTCATTGAGTCTAATAGAAATATAGTCTTCCTGTGCTCTCAGTTGCCCTGTTTCCCTTTTAACACAATTCCAAATTGTTTTAATTTTATTAGCAGATGTGCTAATCTTGGATATAACGCACATACTTCTGGACTTATTAATAACTTTTCTTAATACCATGCAGTAGTTTTTATAATCTTTAATTGTTTCTGAATCATTACCTCTTCTAGTTGTAAGATACGTTTCCTTTTTTATCCCTTTTGTAAGCCATGGCTCTTTAGAAGTTTTCTTAGTAATATGTATCACTGTTTTCTTAGGGAAACTGTTTTCAAATATAGCCACAAAGGTATCATGAAATAGGCTAAATTTTAAATTAGCATCAGGTTCCCCGTGCACCTCATCCTAGTGTAACTGTTGCAATCTTTCCCTAAAATTTGCATTCATTAAATTGTTAATTCAGTGCGCTATTCTGAAGAACTGCTTAGCATCACTGTACAGAGCTGCGTCATATACTGTAGAGCTAGCTGTGGATCATGGTCAGACAGACCATTCTTAACAGGAAAAGTTTTTACTTGATTAAATTTATCGTAGTCTATAAAAACGTTATCTATCATTGTGCTGATTTCCTGTACCAACTGAGTAGAAAAATCAATAACTGACATCAAATTGAAAGAACCAAGTAATATTCAATGTCAAGCTTTCTATCAGACTCTTTCAGAAAATCTACATTGCCATCCCTCCGTATCCAAGTTATCCAAAAAATATCTGAAAATTTGCCAATGGGGACTTATATAGAGCTACAATTATAAAAGAACGATTATTTAGCTTAAGCTCACATGCACATGCATCTATATGATGTGCTACACATAACTTTTTGGTTTATAAATTTTTCACACTATGATAAATTTTAACATATATGGCAACTCCTTCTCTCTCGATAGCCTCTGCTTACATGTGCTGGAATCTTACATCTACCTACATTTATCTTTTCCATGTCTGTGACTACATGATGTTCAGACAGGCATAGTACATCTATTCCACTCTCAGTTTCTGAATTTTCTAAACAAATAAGAAGCTCATCTAGTTTGTTTTTTAATCTCCTGATATTCTGATGCAATATACTAACATTATTTTTCACTGTGCTTTTATGGGAAGCTTGTGACATTCTAACATTATTTTTCACTGTGCTTTTGTGGGAAGCTTGTGACATTCTAACATTATTTTTCGCTGTGCTTTTATGATATTTAAACATCTGTAGTACCTGCCTGCCTGTCTCATTACGTTTAATTTCATCCAATGTTAAATTATTGGACACTGAACTTACCCAAAAAAAGAGGTATTCCCATGAGTTTCAGTGCTCCTCCCTTAAAGATTTTGCTATCATTCAAGCCAATTTACCCATCCCTTTCGTACTGAGATGCAGACCATGCCTTGTGAAGTCCCACCCACCAATAGTATCGACAGAAACCAAACCGATGACTGACATAGTAGCCACCCAAAGCAGCTGATCTAGCTCCATATTGACCCTCCTGACAGAGCTGTACAACATTTGTATGGTTTGTTTCAGGTGCTATTTTTACCAGGTCACACTCAATATTGTAGCTCTGATCTCTATCAATACTGTTTCCCACTCCAGCCACTTTCCCAACATGGTCCTGCCTTTAGCGACAGCCTTTGGACCTGGAACAAGTCCTACCCCCGTCTCCACAGCAACTGAGTGCTTGCTCCCCTACCAAAAAGGTAACTGGTACGCTCGAGAGTATCTACACACTGCATAAATTTGTTGGTCTACGCCATACAGTCAACAACTCATGGTCTTTGGTTCTCACTGCACATTGCATATATTTTGCCTCGCTTGCTTGTTTGTAGGTTTTTGGAGAAAAAATAATTCCTGCAGTTAGAAATCATACATTGTTATATGACATACTTTCAAAATTAAGATATTAGGTTGCACACTACGAACATTAAGACTATGTTGGCCTGGACTAAACGAATGTGAATGGAATATTTATTTGTAGAATAGCATTCCTACCCTCACACTATATTTAACATACATCTCATTATAAAAAGAAACTGCGCAGTAAATTGGGCAAAAACGTACCTTAGAGGATGGAGAGTCTTTGGACAAGCATCTTTGTTTTTAATTGATGATGATGTTTCCAATTCACGTATTGACCACAGGTATTTTTATTCTTTTATAATGCACTCTTTAGACAGTGATATTTGGAATAACTGAAATTTGTACTAATTACTGGATAATTTTGTATTTCTTGTTTTTATGACTGACATACCTGTGATGTTGGGGCTTGACTGACCATGGGCAGGGCTTAGCATTTTGATAGGTATGGAGGGGGTGAATGGGTGGAACTTGTTCCGGGTCCAGTGTAGTCACTAATGTTATGTATGCATAATGCAGTAGATTATATATGTGGATCCTCGAGTCAACATTTGTACAAAAAGGACATTTATTGGACTCCGATAATTTGCAGTTTGCAGTCATGGCTTGCATATTAGAAAAGGAAAGCAGAAGTGTAAAACAATGCAAAAAGGAATGTGGGTCCGAAAAACGTCATTACATGGTTGTTATTGTTGTTGTTGTTGTGGACTTCAGTCCAGAGATTGGTTTGACGCAGTTCTCCATGTTACTCTATCCTGAGCAAGCCTCTTCATCTCCAAATAAGTACTGCAACCACATCCTTCTGAATCTGCTTGCTGTATTCATCTCTTGTTCTCCCTCTACGATTTTTACCCTCCACCCTTCCATCCAGTAGTAAATTGAAGAGCCCTTGATGCCTCAGAACGAGAACGTGTCCTACCAACTGATCCCTTCTTCTAGTCAAGTACTGCCACAAATTCCTCTTCTCCCCAGTTCTATTCATTTCCTCCTCATTAGTTACGTGAAATATCCATCTTATCTTCAGCATTCTTCTGTATCACTGCATTTCAAAAGCTTCTATTCTCTTCTTCTTGTCTAAACTGTTTATCCATGTTTCACTTCCACAAATGGCTACACTCCACACAAAAACTTTCAGAAAAGACTTCCCGACACTTAAATCTATACTTGGTATTAAGAAATTGTTCTTCAGAAACACCTTCCTTGCTATAGCCCATCTACATTCTATGTCCTCTATACTTCGACCAGCATCAGTTATTTTGCTCCTCAAATAGCATAACTCATCCACTACTTTAAATATCTCATTTGCTACTCTAATACCCTCAGCATCACCTGGTTTAATTCGACTACATTCCATTATGCTCGTTTTACTTTTGTTGATGTTCTCCTTATATCCTCCTTTCAAGATAGTGTCCATTCTAATCAGTTGCTCTCCCACGT
Source organism: Schistocerca americana (assembly GCF_021461395.2). Classification (NCBI taxonomy): domain Eukaryota; kingdom Metazoa; phylum Arthropoda; class Insecta; order Orthoptera; family Acrididae; genus Schistocerca; species Schistocerca americana. The sequence continues at coordinate 106,923,587 of NC_060120.1, forward strand.
CCATTGCTGTCTCTGACAGAATTACAATGTTGTCAGAAAACCTCAAAGTTTTTATTTCTCCTCCATGGGTTTTAATTCCTACTCCAAATTTTTCTTTTGTTTCGTTACTGGTTGCAACAGTGTGTCACTCCCTTCTCAACCACTGCTTCCCTTTCGCGCCCATCGACTCTTATAACTGCCACCTGGTTTCTGCGTAACACCCCACCCGTCACCTATCTGGTTTTGGCGTATTTTCACCCCAGCTAATTGACTAACAGATCAACAGAGAGTGCAAAACTGCCGCAATATCGGATAATGCAAAGAAAGTAGTAAGGCCCTGTGACTCCTGATTGAACTGCGGTGGTGGTGCTGACATTAATTGATTCAAAATTGATCGCTTTTAATTAAAAGGGGTGCACATTGATGTTATAGCAGCTATTGAACGCCAGATGCAAATGTTGAACATAAAATTAATTAAGAAAGTGACTTGGGATTTCAACTACTCGATTGAAAACAGATGCAGTCGATTAGCTTTGCTCGGCTTTCTCACATGTTTCACTGAAAACGAGACTTCGGACATTTATCAACAGGCATACAAGTTCTCTGTCTGCTTCCCATTACACCAGTATGGGGTAAACCACCCCCTCACTCTCTCTCATCTTAAGGCAGCTGGAGGCCCCGCCCCGTTACCGCTTTCTCAGAGTTTGAGCCGCCCTAAGCTGCCTATTGTCGATCCCCTTCGCCGCTCCCCAGCCGAGCGCGCCCCCGGCCGCGGTCAACTCTGAATGCTTCCCTGGGATAAACTAGCCTCCAGTAAATTGACGTGTTGCCACAAAGTTTTCATGTCACGTGAATTACTTTAAAACCATCACCCAACATTAATTATTCCAATACGTCCATACTATACCCTCTACAAGATGCATTGTGGCTTGTCAGTCATTTTTGTTCAGCCCTACTGTTCGCTCAACATGAGTTTGGTGATCTTTAATGACTTCATGTAAGAGGCATAGGTCTTGCCATCTTACATCTGTACAATTTGTAAATAGCCTTTCACTCCCTGTATTTTACCCCTGACACCTTCAGAATTTGACAGACAGTATTCCAGTTAATATCGTCAAAAGCTTTCTTTAAGTCTACAAATGCTAGAAACATAGGGTCAGTATTGCCTTGCATGTTCCAACATTTCTACCAAATCCAAACTTATGTTCCCTGAGGTCAGCTTCTACCAGCTTTTCCATTCATCTGGAAAGAATTCGTGTTAGTATTTTGCAACCATGACTTATTAAACTGATAGTTCGGTAATGTTCACAGCTGTCAACACCTGCTATCTTTTGGATTGGAATTATTGTATTCTTCTTGCAGTCTGAGGTTGTTCTGCCAGTCTCATACATCTTGTACACCAGATGGAAGAGTTTTGCTATGGTTACCTACCCCAACACTATCAGTAGCCATTACATGGCACAGAAAGGGAATTTCATTTACTATACAAGGAGCCTGAGGAAGAGGAATCTGCATTATATGTTTTAGGAAGTCGAAGCACCCATTTTCGTTTCTTTCCTTCTTTTTTTTCGTCAAATTATACCCAGGATTACTAAAAGGAACACAGTGTTACGAGCTGCCATCGTATCCCAAGAAAAATTGTTTTGTTTGAGATTAAGTGTAGCTGCCATTCCAGTGCAAATTTTTGTGCATTAGTCATATCTCCCTCAGCACCTTTCCCTTCAAGATTTATAGATTTTCTTTAGATCCTGTATTTGGCTCTTAACAGTTCAGGTGCCTTGTTTATAATTGGGTTCGCTAGTGAAAATACATAAATGTTGAACACTGGTGCTTGCAAAACTGTTTCACATATAATCCAGAGAGCTACTTAACAATAAATAAGTCTGCCAAAACTCATGCTTGAATATACAACTCTAAAACATTAATTTATTTATAGTTTACAAACAATGCATTTTGTCACTGCTGCAGTGATGGCAGGTTTCAGTTCTCTTCGTTATCAGACATCACATATACCTGACAACATATTTATTTATTTTTATTTTATTTACTTATTTTGACCAATATTTGAGCATTGTTATCCCATTTATGTCATCATAGGAGTTTACATATATTATGCAAATACATTTTTTGACACAGTTACAGTATAGATAGTAATAGAACACAATGCACATAAAATATACACTAGAGAACAGTTTATTAATTTGAGTTTTCTTTAATGTTAAGTAGGCAACAGTACATAAAAAGTGATGGGACTGTCAATACTTTCAAGTCTTTAAAAAGTGATCTGCAGGAGGTTTTAAAGTTTGTAGCTCCAGGAATAGACTTGATAGCCTTTTCTCAGATAACATTTTTTTGGCCTCTACAGCATTGCCCCATAAAAGAATACCATATCGTAGATGGCAGTGAAAGGAGGCGTAGTACGAGTTAAGAAACAGAGATGATGGTACACATGTCTGTATTTTAGTCAATACAAAGTTAACACATGAGAGTTTTCTGCAAATGTGATCTTTGTATTTGCCTCTAATTGATTTGGAATCAAGGTATATACCAAGTGCCTTAACAGTTGAACACTCAGTCTCACTGCTTGATAAACTGAAAGTGATGTTCACTGTCTGTTTCGTAGTTGATGGATAGAACATTGGTTTTGAACCATGTATTACACAGGTTGAAATAGTCTTTGTTCTATAGTTTCAATTTGTTTATTTCTACCCCAGATCTCATGGTTCTTGTGTCATCAGCATACAGTGCAGATTTACAGGGCAAGTTGCTGAGAAGATCATTCACAAATATCATAAACAGTAAAGGGCCAAGCACAGAACACAGAGGATGACCCTCGAGTTACATATAAGTACTGGAACTCTTAGTTATTGTAGACACAGTTGGATTCCTGCTTATGATAGAAGCTTATGAGGGAGAGTTCTATGGCTCTGACTCCATAACACACAAGTTTCTCAAGTAATATTGTATGGTTCACCGAATTGACATACAAATAAGTTACACACACCCATCAACATGACTCTATTCATAATATTTCTTTTTCTTCAAGCTGCAGCTAAATTGCGATCCATTTCATTGTAAAATATTAAATATATTACCCATATGTATAAAAATCCACTTCATCATTTTAGTAGATGGTAACTAATTTAGTACACTCTAGTCATACAATTTAGACTGCTGCCTCACTGGTTCACTTAATCTTTCGTCATTAATAATAAATTTAAAAAAAGTAATAACTAACAACAAACAACTGATAACAACGAGGGAACGAAATATGACACCGTTACGGTGTCGTGACTTGACGTGCCGTAACTTGATGTGGCGTGACGTGACGGGACGGTCAATATGGATGCCACCACTTGAAATAAGTTGCAGAATGTTTTCATGCGGCGTGACGTGACGACCGGCATGAATTGTCCTTTATTCCCTTATAAATAGTGTTTGACGTGTTTGTGTGTATCTATCAACGCTGGCAATTAAATGTCGATATTTTGAAATGTTATTTCACTTCTCAGCACTTTTCACATAAAATTATTCAAGAACATACGTTGTGAATCTAGCTTGGGTCATAAATGAACTTAATCGTTTTTAGTTCCTCAATTCCAGGACGATGCTCCGGCTTTTTTACGTTATTACGGATGGTGGCTCGTAACATTATTTCCACTATTCGCTACTGACGTGACAGACAATGTGAATACTCCCACTATGGTACTTAGATGTGACGGACAGTGTGAATTGGCCTTACCGAGGGCTCGTATCATACTTGAGTCGATTGTGTTTGTATCCCTTGTTGCTTTCCTTTTGTAGTATTGAAGTACCTCATTAAATTATCAGAAATTTTGACTATGTGAATCATACGACAGAGTATTAATTGCCGAACACAGGGGGAAGAAAATATGAAGAATTTGACCAAAGGTGGTTCGTAATGTCGTCGTGAACTGTTGTATCTTCCATAAGTTCCTTGCAACAAGTGTTGTTTACCTAGTGTCAAAACGGTGTGGAGTATATGTACATATGATATTGTATATAAACGTTAGAGAGTGATGTATTATGCAAATCACATATACACAGCAAACCGTAGGTAAAATCTGAAACATCAATATGAATCGGCACAATGAACCAAAACGAGAAGCTGAGCCGCCAGTGGAGCTAGAGAGCCAATTTATCTTACGGCTCCCACCAGTAAGTTATCTTTCTGTTCACTCGATTTGTATGGACCGTATTTAAACTAACATTTTTTTTTCCATATCGTGTCAACTCATACTACATCGGCAACTATTAACTTAATTTGTGCGTTGTGAGAGTTGTGCATAACCTATTTTGTAATATGTTGACGTTTGTGATTTACAGTTACTGTGGATATCAAACGTATCGTATCACATTAGTTTCCTATTTTAACAGGAATGTATATTGCCTCCAGTTGTCACAGATTAAAGTTGTTGTTGAATTTGATAGCAGATATAACATGGAAAACGTTCCACAGACATATTAAATTTTGTACAAGGTTTTTGTGTTGGCGTAATGTAGCTCTCGTTTTAGCTGTTAATCGCCCAGGGTACTGTAATATTTGTAGCGCTTCAAACCCATAAAATGAAAGATAATGAGAAAACCTTAGTTGCAAGTTATTTGTTTACTTTTCTGTAAAATGTTTCATTGGAAGCAATGCAGCACTACTGTGTGTACTGTTTTAAGGTAAAGGACGAATTACTGTTCTTAAACAGCTGGAAATAGCCCTGACTACTGTCTAGTGATTGGAAACTGCTGCAAGTGGATGTGTTTTGAGGGCTATTGACAGTTAGGTATCAGAGATACCTCAAGCACTATCCTCTCCTGTGGAGTCCACAGCTCGTGGTCTAGTGGCCAGCATTGCTGCCTCTGGATCACAGGACCCAGGGTTTGATTCCCAGCCAAGTTGGGGAGTTTTTCTACCCATGGACTGTGTGTTTGTGTTATCATCATCATCTTCGTGACACTGTTTTAATTTGTTGATCCCTTCCGAATAATAGGAATTGTCCAAGTCTGCAAAATAGCTATTGGTTGCTGCAATCACCTCCTCGTTTGAATAAAATCTTTGTCCCGCCAGCCATTTCTTCAAATTGGGGAACAAATAGTAGTCCAAGGGAGCCAAGTCTGGAGAATAGGGGGGATGTTAAACGAGTTGGAATCCTATTTCCATTAATTTTGTGACCACAACTGCTAAGGTATGTGCTGGTGCATTGGCGTGATGGAAAAGGATTTTTTTGTGGTCTAATCACCAGCATTTTTCTTGCAGCTCGGTTTTCAAACGATCCAATAGTGATGAATAATATGCACCTGTAATAGTTTTGCCCTTTTCCAGATAGTTGATGAGAATTATCCCTGTTTCATCCACAGTGGGGAAACGACGCTTATAGTCCTGTGGATTCTTTCTGAACAGCTGCCAACTATCCTTGCAACGTTTCACACGATTCAGTTTTTGGTCAAGCGTGAGCAATCGCGGAACCCATCTTGCGGATAGCTTTCTCATGTCCAAATGTTTATGCAAAATATTATGTACTCATTCATTCAAGATGCCCACAGCACTAGCAATCTCACACACCACAACTCTTCTGTCATCCATCACCATATCATGGATTTTATCAATGATTTCTGGAGTCCTAACCTCCACAAAGCGTCCAGAACGTTCAGTATCACTTGTGCCTATATGGCCACTCCGAAAATTTTGAAACCATTTATAAACTGTTCTAATCAAAAGTGCAGAGTCACCGTAATGTTTATCAAGCATCTCTCTAGTCTCCTGAGGCATTTTGCCTTTCATAAAGTAATGTTTAATCACCACACGAAATTCTTTTTCGTCCATTTTTTGACAATCACTCGACTTCCTTGATTCACATGAATGCCAAACACAAAGAAATAGACCAATATGGCTGAAACTCTGTGTGTGTTCTTTCCAAAGATGCTATTAACTTAACCTGATCTCCATACGTGCCGGTGGTGCTATCTCTTGGACTTTGCACGGACTCTTCAAACGCCCCTCGTAACTACAAGGAGGCCTTTTGGTGGAAAACTTACTTGTTTAGAAATCTTTTTGTTGCGCCTGTCTGTGACTCATCTCCAGTGTATGGTTAGTGGCAATCTACCCTTTTTGACCAAATTATGAAAAGGGTAGTTGCTACTCACAATATAGCAGAGACGCTGAGTTGCAGATAGGCTCAATGAAAAGACTGTCAAACAGAGCTTTTGTCTAAACAGCCTTCATCAGAATTAGACAGCACCCATGACCACAGTTTCTGGCTGCGTAGGTCAGACTGAGAACAGCAGTGCATGATGGGAGAAGCAAACTGGGTGCTGAGAGTGAGGAGGCTGGGGTAGGGAGGAGGAGGGATAGCAGGCTAGGGGTGGGACACGGTAAAGTGCTGCTTGTGGGAGCATACAGGGATATAATGCAGAGAGGGTACTGCAGCTAGGTGCGTCGGTGGAATAGAGGGCTGTGTTGTGCTGGAATGGGAACAAGGAAGGGGACACGTGAGCAAAGGGCAGCAACTAATGAAGGTTGATGCCAGGAGGGTTATAGGAACGTAGGATATATTGTAGGGAGAGTTCCCAGGTGCATTTTAGAAAAAGGTGGTGTTGGTGTAAAGGATCCAGATGGCACAGGCTGTGAAGCAATCATTGAAGTGGAGAACATTGTGTTGTGCAGCATACTCAGCAAATGGGTGGTCCAGCTGTTTCTCGGCCACAGGTTGTCAGTGGCCATTCATGCGGATAGACAAGCTTGTTGGTTGTAATGCCCATGAAAAATATGGCACAATGGTTGCAGCTCAGCTTATAGGTCATGACTGGTATCACAGGTAGCCCAGCCTTTGATGGGATAGGTGATGCCTGTGACCAGATTGGAGTAGGTGGTGGTGAGAGGGTGTATGGGGCAGGGTTTGCATCTAGGTCTATTACAAGGGTATAAGCCGCGAGGCAGGGGGTTAGGAGCATGGGCTGTGTATGGATGTTGTTTAATCTATCCTTTTCATAATGCAAAAATTAAAGTGTCCCCCCCCCCCCCCCCCCCCCTGGACTTTTTAGATTGAATAATGTAAGGGAGAGGCTTTAACCCTGTCTCGTTCCTTCGGGTCGACCAAAGTATCCGATCCCACCCGTCGGCTTTGACCTGTGACGTAAGGCTGTTGTGGTGTGTGACGTCACTACGGCGCGGAATTTAGTTTGTGAGAGTGGCGTGTTTGTAGGTGTCGTTTTGATGCGATCAGTGGTGCTCCCTGGTGGTGTGTTAGGTGATATTTTTTGTTTAGTTTGCGAGTGTGGCATCGTGTGTGAATTTTGGTAAATTGCTTTTTTTTATGTCTTTGGTAGGTATGGATATGACTGACAGGGTCAACAGTTTTCGGTTGTCGGCTATGATGGGGGACAGTGCGTTTTCTCTAATAAAATTTCTTCAACTATTCAGGTTTTTGGATGAAGTCGTGAAGTGTTCAGTTTGTTGTGAAGAAATGAGGCTTACTTAAAGTTCCGGCGTCTCGGACTAGCTGTATGTGGAACTGTCGTAAGGATAACAGGTCAAGGGAAGTGTTTGATCCCAATGTGTGGCTGTGAATGTTGGTATTGGGAGATGTTTTTGAGCTATATAGGTCAAGGGAAGTGTTAGGTCCTAATTTATGGGATCGGGAGCTGCTGTTGAGCTATATAGATCAAGGGAAGTGTCCGATTCCAGATGATATTGTGTTAGTGGTATTTGGGGAGTTTTGTCTGTTTTTTTCGTCGTTTTGTATGGGAGTGGGTGTCTCAATTTGTTTATATTTAGTTTGTCCCTACCCAAAACCCCCCTATTTCCCGCACTTGTCCTGTTAGTGTCATTAGGCTGTTTGTGGAACGTGTGTGTGTTTGTTTTTCGATGTATTCTCGTCCTCATAATGTGTACGTAATGACTTTATATGCGCAATATTGGAATCATGGTTTATGGTTGTTTCCGCCATATTTGTGACGTCATGGGTCAAAGCAAACGGACGGGATCGGACGCTTCCATATTTCCGCTCCTTCCTCTCTTATTGCCCCCCTTTTGTATCTTTTGACAGTTAGAACTGTTGTCCAACTTGTAACTTGTCAAAAGGTTTAAATTCTAAGTCTTACAAAATTCTGTTGCGTAGTTGGACAGTTCATGATGGGAGAGACCCACTATGTATGCAGTCTCAGAAAGAAACTTATAAAGAAACAGTGACATATTGTGCAATATGTATAAAACAAAGCATAAGTGTATATTGTATAAAACAAAGCTTAAATGTATATCTACGACTATAAAGCGCAAACCACTGTGACGTGCAAGGCCAAGGGTACTTCCCATTGTACCAGTTATTATTGATTCCTTCCATTCCATTCATGTATGGAGCACAGAAAGAACGACTGTTTAAATGCGTCTGTGCATGTTGTAATTAATCTAATCCATATGGAAATGTTACATAGGGAATTTTAGTGTATTCCTAGAGTCATCACATGGAGCCAGTTCTTGAAATTTTTTAAGTAGTCGTTCTCGGGATAGTTTGTTTCTAACTTCAAGTGTGTGCCAGTTCAGTTTCTTCAACATCTCTCAGTCATTCTGCCTTTGGTCATACAAACCTGTGACAATTCATACTGCTCTTTTCTGTATACGTTGAATATCGTGTTAGCCCTATTTGGTACAGATCTCACACACTTGAGCAAAATTGTAGGATGAGTTGCACGAGTGAGTACACAAGTCCTTTGTAGACTGATCGCATTTTTTCTAGTATTCTAGCAATAAATAGGAGTCTGCTATCTGCTTTACCTGTGACCAAGTCTATGTTATCTTTCCTTTTCATATTCCATGCAGAGCGTTACACCCAGTATTTGTATGAGTTGACCAGTTCTAACTGTGACTCATTGATACTTTTAGTCATAGGGTACTACTTTTTTCATTTCATTAAATGCAAAATTTTACGTTTTCGGGCTATTAGTTTCCAGTCTTTGCAGAACTTTGAAATATTATCAAAATCCACGAGAATATTTGTGCACCATTTTGCAGACAGTACTTCATTATAGATGCAGTAGCGCTCAGTTATTTTGTAGTTGTATTATATTGTCAGTACTGTCCACATGCAGTGACAACAGTAATTGTGTCACTCTGTCAAAAGCTGTTGCATATTAAGTAAGGTCATACAATAACAATGTAAGTACACAGGTATATTTCTTTAATTCAAAAGTATTTTTTAACCTGCTTTGCTGGTACACTACTCATCAACTATTGTCACTTAGGCGTTGCAGTCTAGTGTTGCTATAACATATTAAAACGAAAAAGTGTGTGCATCTGATGGCAAAAACAGGAATCAAGAGTAGCCAATAAGCCAAGGGCAAGTTGTCCTCAAAAAACAACAGTGATGGAGGAGAGAACAGTTTGTAAGCACTCAGCTGTTGATCCAAGAAAATCGCTCGACAAGTTATAGATGATCTGGAGCAGCATCATGGACTGAACATACATGTCTCTACTGAAAATGTTGCCTAGTAGTAGCTGATTTAAATGGTAGATAACTATCACTTAATCCACTCCTAAATTCAAAGAAATAGGAAGACCAGGATAGAGTTTGTAATGAAGTATCAAACTTGGAATGCTACAGATTGACCAAAGGTTCCATATGGTGATGAAAGTACGTTTAATACATTTTCTTGTGATGATGTGCATATATACGTCAACCAAAAAATCAAAGTGACAAAAGAAAAGTACCAGGTACCGACCATTATGCATGGTGGTGGCAGTGTTTTGGTATGGGGATGTTTTTCTAGAAGTGGGGTTGGTGCTGTAGTTCCAATAAAAGACAAAATGGGTCATTTCCTGTACACTGACATTTCAGAAAAGAAAATTGTTCCATATGGAAGAAATAATACATCATGTAATAGGCTATTTCAGCATTATGATGATTCAAAACACACCCCCAGACATTTAAAAACTTCTTTTCAGATAAAAAAATCTTACTTTTGGGGTGGCCAAGCCAGAGCGCAAATCTAAATCCAGCTCAACACCTCTGTGATGCACTGGATTGACTTGTTCTTTGTGGAAGCTCCTCAAACTAGTTTCAGTTTGTTGCTGCCTTATTGGACAAATGGCCGAAACTCCCGCTTGACCTATTAGAAAAGCTTGTGGATTCAATGACAAACAGTTGTGCAGCTGTGACCAAAGCCCATGAATATGCAACAAAATACTGATTTGTTCTTCAGATTCCAAAATAATTTTATTCTATTCTTACATAGTTAGACCAAAAAATTATTTTTGAGCCAGAAGAATTGTTATTTTTGTTGTGATGTAAGATAACTTTGTTTAAACTAAATATAGTTTTGTAGTAAATGGATTATAACTGCATACTTCTCAGTTACCCACTTGCAGTTTTTTCTGTTACAGACTTATCTTTATATAATTGTAAATAATTCTTTCTACAAAATATTTTTGAGCGCTACTGTAACTGCATCATCAGCAAAAAGTGGAAGGTTACTATTAATATTATCTGCTAGGCATTGATATTCAATGACGTGATAAAACTCGTGGAGTAGTAACATGCACAAGTACAGATGGTGATAGTATCATGTATACAAGGTGTAAAAGGGCAGTGCATTTGCGGAGCTGTCATTTGTACTCGGGTAATTCATGTGAAAAGCTGTCTGATGTGATTATGGCCCCACAAATGGTAGGTAGAGCTAGACACATGGGACATTCCGTTTCGGATATCATTAGGGAAGTCAGCACCTCGAGATCCACATTGTAAATAGGGTATTGAGAATACCAAATTTCAAGCATTAACTCTCATCACAGATAATGCAGTGCACTTAATGACTGAGAGAAGCTGTGTTTGTGTATACGAGGTGCGGCTAGAAAAAAACCAGACTGATGCTGGAAAAAACGTTTATTTACAATTATTTACAATTTCATGTTATCTCCTTCAACGTACTCTCCTCCTCGGTCTCTACACCACTCCATACGAATTTTCCACTGTTCATGGCAATGCTGCAGATCATTTCCGGCAAGTCCATACATTACTTCCGTCGCTTTTCTTTTACTGCTTCAACAGTCTCAAATCTAGTTCCTTTCAAAGCTGACTTGACTTTAGGGAAAAGAAAAAAGTCACAGGGGGCCAAATCAGGTGAGTAGGGGGGATGATCTAAGATGGGAAAGTTGTGTTTTGCCAAAAACGTCTTCACTGACAACGCACTGTGAGCTGGGGCATTGTCTTGGTGAAGGATTCATGACTTTTTTCTCCACAAATCGTTCCGTTTTCTCCTTACTCGCTCACGTAGGGTAGCCAGGACGCTAATGTAGTAATGCTGATTCACTGTTTGTCCCCCTGGTACCCAATCAATGTGCACAATCCCTTTGATGTCAAAAAAAAAAAAAAAAAAAAAAAAAAAAAAAAAAAAAAAAAAAAAAAATTCATCATTGCCTTGAATTTCGATTTTGACATTCGTGCTTTTTTTTGTCGTGGAGAACCAGGAGTTTTCCAATGCATCGATTGGCATTTAGTTTCGTAACATTGCAAACGTTTCACTTGCAGATTTTCCTAGTTTGAAACAAAGTTTGATGTTAACACGCTGTTCTTTCTGTACACTCAACATTTTCCGATGCACAGACAAAACATCAACTACTTAAAACAGACGCCACGGGCAGACTGAGTGCAGGAGGCAGATGAAACTCGAGCAGTAGGCGGAGCGAGAGTCACGTGACAGGCCACGCGACTTTCAGCCTTATTGCATTCATTTTATTGTTTCACCAGTACTAGTTCGGTTTTTTTCTAGCCACACCTCATAGTTTCACTGCTAAAACACCAGCAACTCTGACTTCGGCAGCCAGGTACTGAGATACTTGTGTGTGAGTTGCATTTGCATGAGTGTGTATGTGTACGTTGTATAATTCTGATGAAGGCCTTTTTGACCAAAAGCTTATTTGTTGGACAGTCTTTTTGTTGTACCTATCTGCAACTCAACACCTCTGCTATATAGTTAGTAACAGTCTATCCTTTTCATAATACAGACAAGGAACACTGCATGAAATAACTTTAGAAATCAATATGGGGTGTACGATGAATGTATCCGTTAGGACAGTGCAGTGCAGCAAAATTTGACATTAATGTGCTATGGCAGCAGATGACCGATGTGGGTGCTTTTGCTAATAGTACATTGGGTTTTATGAAAGATCATTTGACAATATTCTGCTATGGTAGTCACTGAACACTTCATGCACTGTTCTCGTGACTGCCAAACATGTTTCATTCAGCATCTTTCTACCAGTAGCCTTATATTTCATTTTATACTTACGCGCGGTAGTCTCATAATTGATTTTACAGATTTAGGATTTTATTAGGATGGGGATCAAAGTTGGAGAGCCAGATTTGTTACCAAAATTACAGAATAGTTATTGTCACGGAGATAGTTTGGAAGGCACATTGTAATATTTTTGGTGGCAGTTGTTTGTAGAGGGAGATTATGAGTCAATAATAATAATTTTGTGCTGAAGAAATGAATGTTGCCATTGCTGCAGACACAATTCTGTGGCATTATAGTAAAGACCAATGTAAAAGTAAACTTAGTTTAGAATTAGAAGTTACTGAGGTTACTTGCCAAATTTTCTTCTTGCTGAATTAATGTCTTTGACCCTTGATAACAGAATTTTAGATGCTTTAAAATAACCAGAAAACCATTTTTATAATTGAATATTTGTATGTAATTAATGAAAGGAAAGCAGAAAAGTGGAAGGAGAATATAGAGGGTCTATACAAGGGCGATGTATTTGAAGGCAATATTATGGAAATGGTAGAGAACGTAGATGAAGATGAAATGGGAGATACGATACTGAATGAAAAATTTGACAGAGCACTGAAAGACTTAAGTCAAAAAAAGGCTGTGTGAGTATACAACATTCCATTAGAACTACTGATAGTCTTGGGAGGGCCAGCTATGACAAAACTCTACCATCTGGTGAGCAAGATGTATGAAATAGGCAAAATACCTTCAGACTTCAAGAAGAATATAATAATTCCAATCCCAAAGAAAGCAGGTGTCAACAGATGTGAAAAATACCAAACTATCAGTTTAATAAGCCACGGCTGCAAAATACTAATACGAAGTCTTTACAGACGAATGGAAAAACTTGTAGAAGCCGACCTTGGGGAAGATCAGTTTGGGTTCTGTACAAATATTGGAACCCGTGAGGCAATACTGGCCCTTCTGACTTATCGTAGAATGTAGGTTAAGGAAAGGCAAACCTATGTTTCTAGTATTTGTAGACTTAGAGAAAGCTTTTGACATTGTTGACTGGAATACTCTCTTTCAAATTCTGAAGGTGGCAGGGGTAAAATACAGGGAGCAAAAGGCTATTTACAATTTGTACAGAAACCAGACTGCAGTTATAAGAGTTGAGGGGCATGAAAAGGAAGCAGTGGTTGAGAAGGGAGTAAGACAAAGTTGTAGCCAATCCCCATTGTTATTCAATCTGTATATTGAGCAAGCAGTAAAGGAAACAAATGGAAAATTTGGAGTAGGAATCGAAATCCATGGAGAAGAAATAAAAGCTTTCAGGTTTGCCGATGACATTGTAATTCGGTCAGAGACAGCAAAGGACTTGGGAGAGCAGTTGAATGGAATGGACAGTGTCTTGAAAGGATGATAAAACTCTACATATACGTGATTACTCTGCTATTCACAATTAAGTGTCTGGCAGAGGGTTCAATGAACCACATTCAAGCTGCCTCTACCATTCCACTCTCGAACAGGGTGCGGGGAAAAATGAGCACTTAAATTTTTCTGTGCGAGTCCTGATTTATCTTATTTTATCGTGATGATCATTTCATATAAGATGGACATCAACAAAAGCAAAATGAGGATAATGGAATGTAGTTGAATTAAATAAGGTGATGCTGAGGGAATTATTTTAGGTAATGAGACAGTTAAATTAGTAGATGGGTTTTGCTATTCGGGGAGCAAAATAACTGATGATGGTCAGAGTACAAAGGATATAAAATGTAGATGGGCTATGGCAAGGAAAGCGTTTCTGAAGAAGAGAAATTTTTTAACATAGAGTGTAGATTTAAGTGCCAGGAAGTCTTTTCAGAGAGTATTTGTGTGGGGTGTAGCCATCTATGGAAGTGAAATATGGACGATAAATAGTTTGGACAGAGAATAGAAGCTTTTGAAATGTGGTGCTGCAGAAGAATGCTGAAGATCAGATGGGTAGATCTCGTACCTAATGAGGAGGTAGTGAATAGAATTGGGGAGAAGAGGAATTTGTGGCACAACTTGACTAGAAGAAGGGATCGGTTGGTAGGACATGCTCTGAGGCACCAAGGGATCACTGATTTAGTATTGGAAGGAAGCGTGGAGGGTAAAAATCGTAGAGGGAGACCAAGATGAATACACTAAGCAGTTTCAGGATGTGGGTTGCAGTAGTTACTCCGAGATGATGAGGCTTGCACAGGATAGGGTAGCACGGAGAGCTGCATCAAACCCGTCTCAGGACTGAAGACCACAACAACAACAACAACAACATAACATGTTGTTAACTCTGGTGCAAAAGATTCAAACTCAAAGAATTAACAGTCAACAAAAACCAACTTTACACTGTAGGCTGCTGTAGAAAAACAAGGAGAAATACAATTCATATTGTTCCTACATAGGAAGCTAGAATACGGCAACAAAACAAAATCTATCACTCAAGATGCCTCGTCATCACTTTTTTGTTGTAAAAACTGTTTTTATAGTAGTTCATCAAAAGACTCTTATTTATTTATTTAATTATTTTAATAATGGAATACCCAAGTTGAAGTGTCAACAATGTTATGAACAGGATAGATCCCTATACTCACCTTAAAGATATATTGAGTTGCAGACAGGCACAACAAAAAGACTGTTACATACGTCGTGCCTGTCTGTTCAACTCAACATGTGATCTTTGTGGTGAGTAGCAGTCTATCCTTTTCATAATATTATTTATTTATTTATTGCTAATCGGATGCATGCCCATCATCAGCAATATCTTGTATTCTGGTTCCTTAGCAAACGTGAAAGACATTTAGCAATATGTAATTGGCAGTTGGTCATGTTTTGTGGTAATTTCCAAGAATCATTTAGAGCTCTCGTAGAACTCATGTGTTGCTCCATCTCTCTTCTGATTTATTGTACAGTCATATGAAATAATACAGAATTGGTTTCTTTCTTCTTCTTCTTCTTCTTCTTCTTCTTCTTTTTTTACTCAGAAAGATAGCAAGGCTATGTTCTCCTAGAAGCACAAAACCTTCTCGCTTTCTGTTATTGTTTTCGTCTCACATTCTTAACAATGCACAGAAGTTGTAAGTGTGTGATGGAAGGATTAGATGTGTAGTATGATCATTTAATTTGATGTGGAATGTGTACCAGAGATTACATGTCGTAAGTATTAGTTCCTCTTTCATTGGGCTTTTGTATTGCAACAGTTAACATTATATTATTCATTTTAGTTTAATTACTTGACTTTCGTGGTAAAGTATTAAATAATTGATCATAGATTGTTAGAAAACGTTGAGAGATAATGGGACGGACTCGCTTCTCTAAGGATAATATTGACATCACTCAACTGTGTTATCAATAGTGATCTGCACTAAAATTTGTTTTTGTATTTTTTTTTCTTCAAAATACAACTAATTAACCCATTCACAGGTGGTTTTTAATTTAAAAAAAAAGGGGGGGGGGGAGCTACAGAAGTCTAAGAAATCTGTCTCCTCCTTTTTTCAAACACGAACAATTCTTAAATAATTGATAGTGTTGTGACGAATGTTTTGTAGATGATGAATTTGTATACCTTCTCATTCTTTTCTCTGTATGCTGAGTATCATTTTCAGTTATCTCACTTTCAACATATTCTGTTCCAGGAACCAGCAAAAGTGCTACGTGAAGCTATTAGGAGTGGGGTTGTTCACCTTAAGGACAGACTTTCAATTAAGCTTGAAAATGACATGAGATATGGTGAAGTTAGAGTAGACCATTGGTTGATGCCTGCTAAGGTAGGTGATAGAGTGCTATAAATTCAAGATGTGATTTAGAACTTGGCATCGAGTTCAGTAAATATCTATCTTTACTTAGATTCAGAACATTAAAATATTATAGTCTTCGAAAAATGAAAGAAGCAGGTGCTTACAAACAATATATTATCTGCTAGTGGAAATATCATTATTTATATTACTTTAAATATTCCAGATTCGAAGCCTTGTGATTTGTCAACAGGATTGACTCAGTTTCCATGGCTCAAGGTACATGCTGATGGAATTACTTGCATACAAAGCACTTGGGTACAAAGCACTGGCAGAATTTGTTATCTATGAAGAAGACTAGTTCTATCAACAAGGAAGGACACAAAGGCAGGAATTAACGTGAATAACTAAATGACCAAGAACGTTAACTTTACAGCTGGAGTGAAGCAGGGTGATGTCTCTTTGCTGAAATATAGGACTTAGCATTGCATAGTCTGACGCAAAAAAATAGATGAGACAGTTACAGTTATGATTATGATTATATGCAGTCAAGCATGTGCATATGCAGAAGATACAGTAATTTTGACAAGAGGTGTAAATACCTTTAAAGAAATGTGAAGTAATGGAAGCCGAAGGAACACAAATTGGACTCGCTGAAATCAAAAACAAGACAAAACATGTAACAATGTCCAGTTAAAAGGCTAGAACAACACCAAATGACATGAAGGCCTCTAATCAATGTTTTAAAGGTGCCAGCTGTTTCCATTACCGATGTGTCTTTTTAACCAGTAATAATAATATGAGAAAATATATTAGGGAAAGGATACAAGCAAGAAATAGTGCCTGTTGTGGAAACTTCTAGATATTCAAGAATTCTCTAATTACAAGAACAACAAAGTTGAGATTGTACCATTCCCTTATATGACGAGTTGTTACAAATTGGTTGGAAATGTGGACGATGACAGAAGGAGATATATACAGCCTGGGGGCATTAAAAAATATATATGGGCTTGTGAGAGAGGCAGGGCATTGGAGAGTAAGATACAACCATGAATTATTGTAGCTTGTACAAGAGGACGTTTTTTTTAAAAAAAAAAAAAAAAAAAAAAAAAAAAATCTCAGTCCATAAGGAAAGGCTGACCAGGAGCAAGATGGCTGGACAGTTTCTTGACTGACCTTACCAAGATGGGGAGATCTTATCGAAAAGCAGAAAACAGAGATGCATGCAGGCATATTGTTGTGTAGGCGAGGGTCTTTGAAGGGCTCTAGTGCCAAAGAAAAAGAAAGAAAGAAATCTAATGGATAAATGACGTTTATTTATTGGTTTTTATGCCTGTACATTGAAAAAAGTGTTTTGTACGTGTACGTGTGATTGTGACAAGGAGGGAAACTTTAGTGAGTAGAGTGCTAAAGATGAGTTGAAGATGTTTGTAATAACATTCCTTGCCTTGTCCCCACACCAACAGCTTAAATCAGTTGCTACATCAGTATATGTGCACTATAAATACCATATTTTTCAGATAATTGCTCCTTCAGGAAGTTTTATACAAATAGACTTTTGCTGATGTCATCGGGGTAAAGTTTGAAGCAGGACTCATCGCTGAAGACAGTTCTGCTCCAGTCCATGATATTCCAGGCCAAAGATGCATCTGGAGATGCCCCAGACTGTGGTGTTATACCAACCTGACTGTTGTCCATTGTACAATCCAACATCCAGGAGCAATGGTCTGGGATAGCATTTCTTTTGATAGCAGGAACCCTTTGGTTGACATCCATAACACCCTTACAGCACAGATGTACAGTATGTTTTGTTGCCCTTAATGGCAACCCATCCTGGGCTTACATTTCAGCAAAATAATGCTTGTCCACATATGACGAGAATCTTGACTGCTTGTCTTTGGGCTTACCAAATCCTATCTTGGTCAGAAAGGTCACCAGATCTCTCCCCAGTTGAGAACGTGTGGAACATTATGGGCAGGGCTCTCCAACCATCTTGGGATTTGGGTGATGTAACTTTCCAGTGGGACAGAATTTGCTCCAACATTCCTCAGCAGGACATCCAACAAATCTATCAGCCTGTGCCAAGCTGAATAATTGCTTGCATAAGGGCCAGAGGTGGACCAACATGCTATCGACTTAATCAGTTTGTGGAGCTCCTGAATAAATCATCCAGTTCTTTGAAAATTATAATCATTTGTTTGTACGTACCATGCCTGCAGATTCAGATAATTCCTTTGTGGTGCATCTCTTGTTTTTCTTAAAAAAAGAAAACTGCACAGCTGTGTATGTCACCTTATGTGTCTCTTTATGGTATATGTCTGAAACATTTCAAGTTCTGGTGACTCGTATTACTTCCTTCGTTCATACTTCATTATTATATTTAAATTACAATGAATTGAGCTTAATGATGTGACCATCATAAATTTTGTATTCAACACATGTTTCTATCCTGTAATTTACATTATTATAATACAAATTTTGTCATGTGTCTTTCATAATGTTTGGCACATAGTTATGTTAGGTTATTTTAGAGCCCTGGTGAAGGAGTTTATAGTGACATTCATTTATACTTTGTGTACTAGGCTTTTGTATATAGTGTGCTTTCAGAATTATTATTTAAGTCTGATTGGGAAAGCAAATTACCACTCACCTTTAATGTAAACTTGTGGGTAGCCGCATAAGAAATGGAAGTGACTTTTTGTATTAATTTCTTCTTTAAAACAAGAACTATAAATAATTTTAAAAAATGTATACCATATTTTACAGACTATAAGACACACTTTTCTCTTTGAAAAATTGCCTCCAAAACTCAGATGCAGCTTATACTCTAAATTAATGTAAAAAAGTTCAGTGTTTGATTTAAAATTGCTGCCAGACTTAAAAATGTCCATATATTAAATGCCACAGGAAATCTGCTTCTATGTGGCAACATCGGATTCAACTGGCAGCAGCAGTGCACTGATGCAACGGACATAAGTTGCAGTGATTCACAAGCTTGTTAATACTGTCTGCCTCCCTCCCTGCCATCACAAACCCACAACACTTGTCTAGTCTATGAAGCTTCATTGCGGTATACAGTGCCAGTACATTAGAATTTAAAGTGATTTGTGTTATCAGTAACAATGCAATATTTTTATTAGTAGTAGGTTTTGTAATTGGAAAAGTAAAAGATATACATTTGATGCAGGCTATAAATTGAAAGTAATAGCATATGCAGATGAACGTGGTAGCAGAGCAGCTTAGCGGCATTTTGGCCCTCCACCAACAGAAAAAACTTTTTGTGATTGATGGGCTACTAACGAAGAACTGAAAAAAATGAGGAAGACTAATGTGCAAATAGAGGACTGAGTGCAAAGTGGCCAAAATTTGAAGATGAAAATTTGAAATGTATTCAAGGACATCATCAAAATGTCATTGGAATTAATACAAAAATGATTCAAATACATGCTTGTAAACTAGCGCTGCAGTGGAACTTGACAGACTTTAGGGGTGGAGTTGGCTGGTGCTACAGGTTTATGAAACATCATGGACTTAGCAAGCAAACCAAAACCAAAATACCTCAGAAAATGCCTCAAGGGTATGAAGAAAAGATGTTGTCTTTCCATTGCATTATTATTCCACATTGAAAAACCATTGTAAATAGCAAATATGGGCAAATCACCTCTGACATTTTATGTTCTGCATAACAGAACTGTTGCCATGAAAGGTGCTAGAAGTATAACTATAACAACCAGTGGACATGAAAAAATTCAACGTAATTGAGTGATCATTTTCAAGCACAAAACAATGCCAAAACCTTCTGACATATTGCCCAATGTTGTTGTTCATATATATGACAAGGGCTGAATGGACCACGCTGGTATGAAATTATGGATTGTCAGACTGTGGGAGAGAAGGAAAGGTGCTTTATTGAAGAAGAGTTCTCACCTTGTGCTAGATCAGTTTAGCAGTCATTTGAAAAATTCTGTGAAAGAGGAATTGAGACAGAGAAATACAGAGCTTGGTGTTATTCTGGGAGGACATTTCACAATTGCAACTCTTGAAGTCTTAATAAATTAACCATTTAAAGTGTATATGACAGAGGAATGGAACAAATGGAAATTGATGTAACACAATGTGAATTCATGCTGAAGAGAGCTTTAAAATGACCCACAATCAACCAAGTGTGTCAGTGGATAAAACAGTCATGGCCTAGAGTGAAAGAAGACATTATTGTTAAATCTTTCAAGAAGTGCAGCATAAGTAACACTGTCGATGGCCGTGAAGATCATCTTATATATGAAGTGGACATTGATGAAGAAGAAGGAGAAGAAGAAGAAGAAGAAGAAAGTTCTGATAACAATTTTCAGGGGTTTTAAGAGATCAGTTTTGATTTTATAAACGTAAGAATTTTTCTAGTCTGGCTTTGCAATCCAATAATAAAAATGATAAAAAATGTTATGTTAAAAAAATTGCTTGAAAATTAAGGTGCGGCTTATAGTCTGTAGTGTCTTATAGTCGGTAAAATATGGTACATATAGCTGTACATCATCTTTTTATGACTTTGGTTTGTGTGATTCTCTTGTGGCAGTGTTAAAGTATTCATTAGGTTTTTAAAGTATTAATTGAGGTATTTACTATCACCATCCTATCTTCATTCATTTGACAGTTATCATCATCTGTTGTTATTCATAATTTTACATTGTTTGTTGTTAGCTTGTAAAATGTGCAACATTGTAAATGGTCACCTTGTCCTATCAAACTAACTGGCATTGATAGCGTAACTTGTCTTTTCATTTATAATTGGATTTTTGCTTTAGAGTACTAACAAAATATGCATAGTACTTTCTTTTTCATCCAATTTTTTTCTTTTTTTTATGTGGATATAGATAATGGATTTGCCATCCATAGTGGAGTCACTGAAAACCATTGACAACAAGAGCTTTTATAAGACTGCTGATATATGCCAGGTAAATTTTAAATTAAATGTATCTCTTGTTACTGTGTCTTACTCATGTGGATAATATGTTGCTCTTCATTTGTTTCATAGATATTAATTTGTAAGGAAGAAGATGATCAGACTCCAGAGGAAGAGGGTCCCGTCAAAACAAAAAAGAAGGATCCAAATAAAGTTGACAAAAAGTTTCTGTGGCCACACGGAATAACACCACCACTTAAAAATGTTAGGAAGCGTCGTTTTCGTAAAACACTTAAAAAAAAGTATGTTGAAGCTCCAGAAATTGAAAAAGAGGTGAAACGTCTGCTGCGCGTTGATAATGAGGCAGTTACTGTGAAGTGGGAAGTGATTTGTGATGATGACAAAGCAAAAGTTATTAAACCATTTTCAAATATAGATGAAAACAGTGAAACTGGTCCAACAAGAAATGTTGATACTTCAATAGAAACAAGCAACCCTCATAGTGTGGATGTAGGTAAGACATTAAATACTTCTAACTCTTTGCTTTATCACCTGTCACAAGTTGAACATAGATTAATGTCAGTTGTGTATATATTCTTGAGTCTTTAAATTGCTTGTATCCCTATTGTCATTTACATTTTGCTGCGGAGTATTCTTAGTTTCCAAATAGCATTTTCACCTCATTACCAGTTGTTTTTCTTTTTCTCCTTGAGGTTGTTCTTCATTTTGCTTTAATTATGTTGTGTTTTGTATGTTACTTTAGTCATCCGCTTGTTTCATTTTGATGATATGATATGACTGAGAGGTTCGTACAGTATCTCAACCAGGCAAAGCAAGTATTTTATAATGGTGGTTACACTGTGCTGTATTCTGCTTTGCAGGGAAGCTAATTAGAATATTAGACTTGCTATTTGTACTATTCTCTTCTCCTGAGAACAAGTACGAATGAATAAAGCTTAGGGTAGCTAGTCAGGCAATTTATCAAGTAGTTACAAAATTTACTGTTTTCTTTTGTTCTTCTCTTGTCCTCCCAGTAGGTAGGCCTCTTTCATCTTGGGTCTGGATGACCTGCCCCTCCCTCAAATGCATGTAAAACTGATCATTGTCATAAAATAAGCATTATGTTATTGTTAGGAATTGCTGTATCACTTTAGAAATGTTTTGGTGTTTGCTTCCAGTTCTGCTACTTTCTTGAGAAGATTCTGTGCATATACACTGCTGGTCATAAGAATTTCAGCATCAAGAAGGGTAGAAAATAATAAAACTTAACGTATCAAGCATATGTCATATAGTAGGATTACATGATTAAATTTATGGACGATTTTGAGGTGTACAGGATGCAAAATTTAGTACACAGAGCTGCCTCATCTGGCAACAATGAGAGCAACATACTGACTGGACATTGACTTGAATTGAGCTTAAATGACACATACAGGTGCATCATTCCATGCTGCTTCAACTCTCTGCCAGACTTCATCATTCACAATGGCTACCCAATGGTGGCACATGACAACTCATGAGTAGATGTTTTCACTGGGTGAGAAATATGGAAAACATGTCAGCTAGGGCAGTAGCTGAATATCCTCTATATTGAGGAAGGTCAGGTCAGCATGCTGTGTTGTTGAGCAGATGATGTGATACCACTCTGGAGTGCAGTATTGTTATTGGGCACATCACTGTAGGCATGCTTGTCTCTGCTTCCGAGTGAAGGGGAGCTGTAACACTTGTAGCCTTGTTGACTCTCTGTGGTGATCCAGATGGTGTGACATTGTCCATGTAGTTGTTTGGCCTGCTGCAAACAAGCACATTTCATGACTTATGGTCCGTGACACGGTTGTACGTTCCTGCATAGCCAAGTGAACAATATGTCTGTCCTCTCGGGCACTAGCTGCAGGAGCCATTGAGGTCATGCATGCACCTAAATCCATTATTTCCATATTCACATGACTCTTGTGGTATCCTGACCAATACAGTCAGCAGTATTGCAGTATGTGAAGCCATAGTTGCAGTGACCAATATATCAATGAAAATAATCAGTTTTTGAAAATATGATATAATTAGATAGATAAAAAAATCTATTCACCAGGTGACAGCAGTAGTTAACACATTTAAGATTTAAGGAAATGTGCAAGCTTTTGGAGCCAGGAGCTTTTTCTTCTGGCAAGAGAGTTGAAGGGGAAAGAATAGGGATGAGGGAAAAAGGACTAATGAGGTTTAGGAAATGCGGAGAATTACAGGAAAGTTGCCTACAACCCTGGGTCAGGGAAGACGTACTGGATGAGATGTGAAGGAACCACATTGTTGGGGACTGCACCAGATGAGATTTGAAGACCTGAGAGATTAAGGTGAAAGATAAGGTAATAAGCAAGGCACAGATTACTGACCAAACATCATGCAGTAATAAATAAGAGCAGAAAGATAACAAGGAGAGGTTCCCAAATGTGCGATTGACTTTTTGAAACTATCTGTACGGTGATTCTGGTTAAGATCTGAGGTATCACACACTGCAGTCAGTCACCCTGTTGGGCTCTCATTTGCAAGTAATCGATGAAAAAAAAAAATCCATGTTTTGTGTGACACTCAATAGTGTTAAAAAAAGGTCTGTTATATAGCCTGATTGTGTGGTGTAGTGGATAGGATAACAATGTCCCATGGAGGAAGTTGTGGGTTTGAGTCTTGCCAGGTGTGCAAACTTTTTGTTAATTTTTGAATCTTTATCAAAATTACTTTGATCATTATTTTTATTCAATTAATTGGTTTAAATGTAATTTTTTATTCTATTCCTTTGTCCTATCACTTAAATCATCATATGAACTTTTCCGTTTGTTTCAGTCTTTTATATCATTCATTTTCCAATTGGAATTTTTGTGAATATGAATTTAATTATATTTTGTTCTATTATAATATTCAGTTATTTGAAAATTCCAATCTGTCAGTTTAAAAAGAAAAGACGAAATAATCTGTTTATATCTGTGCAGTGGTTTGATAATGTGTTTTGATACCAGGTGTGCAGTTTTTTTCCTCACGGTAATTAATATACAAACCTTTAAATGTATCCTAAATACCTGTTGCAGTAGGGACAAAATAACTTGGATGTAAGTTTAAATGAAAGACGGGTTTATGAGTAGAATGAAATTCAAGCAAAGATGAGAAATAGATATAATGAACACAATAACATGGACAAAGAAACAGGACAATAAAACAAAAGAAATTAATACATAAAATTAATTAAAAACATGAACAAAGACTTCCAAAAAAAGAAGTTGATATTATGATTAAAAGTATGTGACAAAGGAATGGAATTAAAAAATTACATTTAAATCATTTAACCGAATAAAAATGATGATCAAAGTCATTAATTACTCGCAAATGTGGGCACGTCAGGGTGAATGGCTGCAATATGTGATCCCTGGGTTCTTAACCTACATCACCATATAGATAGTTTCAAAAAGTCATTCGCACCACGGGGGACCTCTGCTTGTAAGTAGATTTATATGTGGTGGATGTAGGGGGTATGGAAAAATAGACAGGTCAGCAAGTAAAAGATATAGAAAAGTAAAAGGGAGTGAAGAAAGCAATAGTTACTGACGCTGGGTCCAAAGAAATTAAAGTAATTTAATGCGAGTTGGACGGCGAGAACCAAGGACGTGTTTTAACACCAGTTTCCACCGGCGGAATTCTGAGAAACTGGTGTCAGGGGGGAAAATCCATATGGCATGCGTGGTGAAACAGGTACCAAGGTCACAGCTGTCTTGTTATAGAGCATACTACGCGACAATATATTGGGTATTGCCAGTATACACCCCCTGTCTATGGCCATTCATGCTAACTGAGAACTCGGTAGTAGTCATACCAATGTAGAAGGCTGAAAAGTGTTTACTTAACAGCTGGTATATGACGTGTCATTTCACAGGTGGTTCTCCCTTTGATAGTGTATATTTTGCCAGTTTACATGGCCAGTGCAAATCTCGAAACAAAAGATGAGGTGACTTACCGGACGAAAGCGCTTTCGTCCGGTAAGTCACCTCATCTTTGTTTTTATAAATATGCGAGTGTATACCTGTCCTTTTTTCCTCCTTTTTTCCTTTTTTCCTTTTTTCCCCCTTTTTTCCTTTTTTCCCCCTAAGGTAAGTCTTTCCGCTCCCGGGATTGGAATGACTCCTTACCCTCACCCTTAAAACCCACTTCCTTTCATCTTTCCCTCTCCTTCCCTCTTTCCTGATGAGGCAACAGTTTGTTGCGTTTGCTTGAATTTTGTGTGTATGTTTGTGTGTCTATCGACCTGCCAGCGCTTTCGTCCGGTAAGTCACCTCATCTTTGTTTTTATATATAATTTTTCCCACGTGGAATGTTTCCCTCTATTTTTTTATATATATAAAAAAAACAAAGATGATGTGACTTACCATACGAAAGCGCTGGCTCATACCTCACCTGTCTTTCTACGACATCTTTACCTCTTTACTTCCGCCTCGACTGACATCTCTGCCCAAACTCTTTGCCTTTACAAATGTCTGCTTGTGTCTGTGTATGTGCGGATGGATATGTGTGTGTGTGCGAGTGTATACCTGTCCTTTTTTCCCCCTAAGGTAAGTTTTTCCGCTCCCGGGATTGGAATGACTCCTTACCCTCTTCGTTAAAACCCACATCGTTTCCTTAGGGGGAAAAAAGGACGGGTATACACTCGCGCACACACACACACATATCCATCCACACATATACAGACAAAAGCAGACATATTTAAAGACAAAGAATTTGGGCAGAGATGTCAGTCGAGGCAGAAGTGCAGAGGCAAAGATGTTGTTGAATGACAGGTTAGGTATGAGTGGCGGCAACTTGAAATTAGCAGAGATTGAGGCCTGGTGGATAACGGGAAGAGAGGATATATTGAAGAGCAAGTTCCCATCTCCGGAGTTCGGATAGGTTGGTGTTAGTGGGAAGTATCCAGATAACCTGGATGGTGTAACACTGTGCCAAGATGTGCTGGCCGTGCACCAAGGCATGTTTAGCCACAGGGTGATCCTCATTACCAACAAACACTGTCTGCCTGTGTCCATTCATGCGAATGGACAGTTTGTTGCTGGTCATTCCCACATAGAATGCGTCACAGTGTAGGCAGGTCAGTTGGTAGATCACGTGGGTGCTTTCACACGTGGCTCTGCCTTTGATCGTGTACACCTTCCGGGTTACAGGACTGGAGTAGGTGGTGGTGGGAGGGTGCATGGGACAGGTTTTACACCGGGGGCGGTTACAAGGGTAGGAGCAAGAGGGTAGGGAAGGTGGTTTGGGGATGTCATAGGGATGAACTAAGAGGTTACGAAGGTTAGGTGGACGGCGGAAAGACACTCTTGGTGGAGTGGGGAGGATTTCATGAAGGATGGATCTCATTTCAGGGCAGGATTTGAGGAAGTCGTATCCCTCCGCAAACATGCCTTCACCCTAGCCAGATTACGCTCGCATATTTTATTTTCTCAGGCTTGTCTGACATTTGGCATAACCCCCAAAGGCCTCACACTTAAAGTTCACATCTCTGGCTGCAACCCTTCTTTCCATCAGTCCCTATACCAGTTCCAAACTGAACATTCCATTGCCCTCACCCACCTAATCCTTCACCTACACATCAACTCAGCCAATGAACACACCCGTTAACTCCTATCCTTAATAAAAGTCCTCAATCTTTCCTCTCCCACATCCACACCGGCTATTCAGAGCATCCTCCTACAGGCCAACCGCAAATTAGAACAGCATGCCACCCTTCACCTCAAAAAACTATCCAATCTCCTGGTTTCCCACCTCCGGAAAGGCAACTTACTCACCCTTCACAACCTTTCCAGCAAACCTCAACCACCTCTCATTGCACACAAACCCAGTCTCTCCCATCTACTCAGTCTCCCACTTCCAGCTCCACTCCCTCCAAAACCTCAAAATTCCAATCAACACAATCTGGCACCACAACACCCTAATTCAGTAGTTAACCTTTCCTCCAAACCTCTCTCCCAATCCGAAACCTCTGTCCTATCCAAAGGCCTCACCTTCAGCCCCACTCCCAGATTCAACCAAACAGCCCTCGTCAAAAATTTACTGTCCTATACTCGTGCTCTCTGCTGGAAGTATCACTTTGCCACGAAGAAAAATGATCCTAATCCTACCCCTAATGATCCAACTCCCCAAGACACTATCCAAATTGAACCCTGCCTGGAACAGTTCCGTCCTCCGTCACAGCGGGACCCACCTCCTCTTCCTCAAAATCACCCTCTCCAAACCTTCCAGGAATTTCTGACTTCCACCCTTGCCTCTCAATCCTTCTTAAAAAACCTTAATCCTACTCCCAACATCACCACTGCTGAAGCCCAGGCTATCCGTGATCTGAAGGCTGACCGGTCCATCGTCATTCTTCCGGCGGACAAGGGTTCCACGACCGTGGTACTTGATCGTCGGGAGTATGTGGCTGAGGGACTGCGTCAGCTTTCAGACAACACCACATACAAAGTTTGCCAAGGTAATCCCATTCCTGATGTCCAGGCGGAGCTTCAAGGAATCCTCAGAACCTTAGGCCCCCTACAAAACCTTTCACCTGTCTCCATCAACCTCCTGACCCCACCGACACCCCGCACCCCTACCTTCTACATTCTTCCTAAAATTCACAAACCCAATCATCCCGGCCGCCCCATTGTAGCTGGTTACCAAGCCCCCACAGAACGTATCTCTGCCTACGTAGATCAACACCTTCAACCCATTACGTGCAGTCTCCCATCCTTCGTCAAAGACACCAACCACTTTCTCGAACGCCTGGAATCCTTACCCAATCCGTTACCCCCAGAAACCATCCTTGTAACCATTGATGCCACTTCCTTATACACAAATATCCCGCACGTCCAGGGCCTCGCTGCGATGGAGCACTTCCTTTCACGCCGATCATCTGCCACACTACCTAAAACCTCTTTCCTCATTACCTTAGCCAGCTTCATCCTGACCCACAACTTCTTCACTTTTGAAGGCCAGACATACCAACAATTAAAGGGAACAGCCATGGGTACCAGGATGGCTCCTTCGTACGCCAACCTATTCATGGGTCGCTTAGAGGAAGCCTTCTTCGTTACCCAGGCCTGCCAACCCAAAGTTTGGTACAGATTTATTGATGACATCTTCATGATCTGGACTCAAAGTGAAGAAGAACTCCAGAATTTCCTCTCCAACCTCAACTCCTTTGGTTCCATCAGATTCACCTGGTCCTACTCCAAATCCCATGCCACTTTCCTTGATGTTGACCTCCACCTGTCCAATGGCCAGCTTCACACGTCCGTCCACATCAAACCCACCAACAAGCAACAATACCTCCATTACGACAGCTGCCACCCATTCCACATCAAACGGTCCCTTCCCTACAGCCTAGGTCTTCGTGGCAAACGAATCTGCTCCAGTCCGGAATCCCTGAAGCATTATACCAACAACCTGACAACAGCTTTCGCATCCCGCAACTACCCTCCCGACCTGGTACAGAAGCAAATAACCAGAGCCACTTCCTCATCCTCTCAAACCCAGAACATCCCACAGAAGAACCACAAAAGTGCCCCACTAGTGACAGGATACTTTCGGGGACTGGATCAGATTCTGAATGTGGCTCTCCAGCAGGGATACGACTTCCTCAAATCCTGCCCTGAAATGAGATCCATCCTTCATGAAATCCTCCCCACTCCACCAAGAGTGTCTTTCCGCCGTCCACCTAACCTTCGTAACCTCTTAGTTCATCCCTAAGAAATCCCCAAACCACCTACCCTACCCTCTGGCTCCTACCCTTGTAACCGCCCCCGGTGTAAAACCTGTCCCATGCACCCTCCCACCACCACCTACTCCAGTCCTGTAACCCGGAAGGTGTACACGATCAAAGGCAGAGCCACGTGTGAAAGCACCCACGTGATCTACCAACTGACCTGCCTACACTGTGATGCATTCTATGTGGGAATGACCAGCAACAAACTGTCCATTCGCATGAATGGACACAGGCAGACAGTGTTTGTTGGTAATGAGGATCACCCTGTGGCTAAACATGCCTTGGTGCACGGCCAGCACATCTTGGCACAGTGTTACACTGTCCGGGTTATCTGGATACTTCCCACTAACACCAACCTATCCGAACTCCGGAGATGGGAACTTGCTCTTCAATATATCCTCTCTTCCCGTTATCCACCAGGCCTCAATCTCCGCTAATTTCAAGTTGCCGCCACTCATACCTCACCTGTCATTCAACAACATCTTTGCCTCTGCACTTCTGCCTCGACTGACATCTCTGCCCAAACTCTTTGTCTTTAAATATGTCTGCGTGTGTCTGTATATGTGTGGATGGATATGTGTGTGTGTGCGAGTGTATACCCGTCCTTTTTTCCCCCTAAGGTAAGTCTTTCCGCTCCCGGGATTGGAATGACTCCTTACCCTCTCCCTTAAAACCCACATCCTTTCGTCTTTCCCTCTCCTTCCCTCTTTCCTGATGAGGCAACAGTTTGTTGCGAAAGCTTGAATTTTGTGTGTATGTTTGTGTTTGTTTGTGTGTCTGTCGACCTGCCAGCACAGAAAGACTTACCTTAGGGGGAAAAAAGGACAGGTATACACTTGCACACACACACATATCCATCCACACATATCCATCCACACATATACAGACACAAGCAGCTTGTCTGCTTGTGTCTGTATGCGAAAGCTTGAATTTTGTGTGTTTGTTTGTGTGTCTGTCGACCTGCCAGCACTTTCATTTGGTAAGTCACATCATCTTTGTTTTTAGATATATTTTTCCTACGTGGAATGTTTCCCTCTATATATATATATTTTATGGCACTTAGTACCAAGGTTATCACTTCCCAATTGCCCTGTTAACTACATCTTAATTATATTTCAAGTGTATCATTTTTGCGTAAAACCTTGTTTCAGCTATGTTAAGTGTCAGATTATCATTGCCCAACAAACACACAAACAAATATATAAGTGACTGCATGAGTTGTTCACCAAATACGTTTCTGATATCATAAACTGTTAAGTTAGTAAGCAGTGTGATATTGTCAAACTGAACACCCATATTAGGGCAATGCTGTTTTCAATTTTTATACTATCACCTTGGCTTATCTTTTTCTTTGGAATATCACAGAACAGATACATACCTTTCTCCTTTTGGTGATAACTTTCGTTTTGTCATAACATGCTGTGGCCCTTACTAACCAGCAGCCTTGGGTAACTGTGGTGTATGATTAATTTAGCAAGGATCCTGTTGGAAGGGAGAGGGGAAACCCTGTGGATCTCTGAATAGTGGGTAATGAGGAATGGGTTTGCCTCAGCTGAATCACAATATTCTGGAGTATATTGAAATAAACATTTAATAATTACAAATTCAACAATTAAGTAAATCTGTTATAGCTTTCAAAAGGTAAGAAATCCTATTATGGTTTTAAACAGGTAGTTGATTGCTTTCTGTGAATGACACACAGGTTTACTCTTAAAATTCATGATCTTTCCTGTAGTTCCCAACACTGGAACTGATGATTATTTAGGACAGACTCATCCTGGCCCAATAAACATGTGACAAATTGTATAATTCTTCTTTAATTTACCCCACACCTCCTCAATATAGTTTGGTAAGGATTCCACGCTGATGGACAATATTCAAAATAGGAACTTCACGAGGCACTCTTCCAACTGAATCTCTGTCCTCAATCTGCCTTCACATCAACTTGTGAGTGTTCCATTCTAAATTGCTCTGGATGTATACATTTACAGTTGTAATCAGTTCCAATGATTATCTCTTAATCATACAATAAAATGATGTCATTTGTTTCAGCTCACTTTCTATAGTTCATTACGTTTATTTCTGGAGATCAGTTGCTGGTCTTTGCATTAAGATTTGATCAGTTGCAGATACATCTGCATTTGCAACAGTTTGCAGATTTTGTGATTTGCTTGTTGCAGTTGGATTGTTTATAAACTACAGTAGAGAGCTAGTTATGTATCACACCATTTATGTAATGTTTATGTATGTATATCACACTTGTGGTCACGTTTACTACTTTTTCTGACAGTGTCTTCACATAACCGTGTATTGACTGTTCTTTGATTGGGAACTTCAGTCCAGATACATACCTGATCTGGTGATCCACAAAGACATAGTTTGTTTTGTAGGTGGCAGTGCAGAACTGTTTTGAAGGCTTTCCAATTGACAATAAATTCAGCACTAATGTTGGCACTGCTATGTATATCCTTCTCGGTCTCATGAATTCTCTCTGGTAGGTCAGTGTGGATCTGCAATAAACTGTGCAAGTAGAGAGGGTACCTGTCTGTCTTGTATCTGTGCTACAGTTGGAAAGAGGAACTGTAGTATATTTTTATTAAAATCAACCTTGACAGGCAAAATTTAGTATCGAATCTTTTAGTTTATCATCTTTTAAATGGATGTTAATAGGAGCAAAGGGTGATTGGGTGTTTTTTTTGGATGTTGCGTAGCACAAGAACTTACTTTTTCAGTAGAGGATTTGAGTGGCTCAGTGGTCAAGTGCCAGACTACAAGTGCAAAGATCTCTGGTTTGACCCTCAATCAGTCCTAGAATTTTTATCAGTCAGTTACCACTTCTTTCACCTCTGGCAATGTTTGTTGATGTGAAAAATTGAGAGTTACACTGTGGTTCAGAATCTACGTTAAACGCCGGCTGCTGTAGTGGAGCAGTTCTAGGCGCTTCAGTCTGGAACCACACTGCTGCTACGGTCGCAGGTTCGAATCCTGCTTTAGGCATGGATCTGTGTGATGTCCTTACGTTAGTTAGGTTTAAGTAGTTCTAAGTCTAGGGAACTGATGACCTCAGATGTTAAGTCCCATAGTGCTTTGAGCCATTTGAACTACGTTAAACTGTAGGTCCCCCCATAACTAGCTGATGAAATCAGCTCAAAAGTTGGAGGAAGGCAAAGGCATATCACTTCCAACAGGACCAGTGGTGTTCAAAACAATCTTTAGATTGGTGATGGCTTTACTTACACTAGATAAAATTTTGTATATTGAAATAGTTTGAACAAAGCTGCATTATTTGTTAATATTGTATGGTATACGAAAAATTATGATGGGAAATGATTTTTGCTATCAGTAGTCATTTAGTCACATGTTTCAGTGTCTCCATCCAGAAAACATGTCAGAAAAAATATGTAAGTGCTTTAGGATTGGTTTTGTGTAACAATTTATGTTTGCAAAAGTGCATGTCACCCAACAGGTCTGCATTTCAGTGATTGAACTTTGTAGATTCCCATCATAATGCTGTAGAATTCAGGAATTTTCTGTAATTACCTTTTTTGCCCTAGCTGAGCATGAAATATTTGGTGAGGCTGTGAGTGACTCAGAAGAGGAAGAAACAAAAATAAATGTCACAGAATTTGAAGAAGAGACAAGTAGACCTTCTGCTGATGACAGTCATATGTCTGATTCTACATCATTGCAGGTAAATAATAATAATAATAATGAACTAGTGTTAATGTCATGAATCAATGTAATCCAAAGGAACATTTGAATGTGTCACCTATTTTATTGCAGTGCACAGTTGCTTCTGTAACTGTCATCATTCTCTTCCTCATTGTCGTTGAAGTTGAAATTTCTTGTATATTTCTTTCACATTTTATGTTTTGTCAACCTCTTGCTATAAAGGTGGAATCGCAGCATTTCCTCACCTAGTCCATCAGATGTAGAGTGCATTGGTAATTAACAGCTGTCCCTGATATCTGTTCTGCTTACTTGTCCTCGGAGGTATTATGGCATCACACAAAATATCACTTATGGCTGTAGCCATAATCCATGTTCTCATAGTCCTGTGCAGCATATTCGATTATCCAGCAAAGGTGTATCTCTGGACTCAGATTAATTCATGCACTGTTACACTTTCCAAACAGTCACCAGTCTTGATCTAGCCAGCAAAACTGACTTCATATTGTCACTATTCCAGCACATCAATATTCCAACACCAACTATAAATGCCATGTAAAAATTTAACTCCATTCAGAAAGGTTGCAATATCCAGCCATTGGACTGGTTAACTCATGCTGCTAATACTCTGTACACTAGTCCAAATAGTCCCTTGGAGCTTATGCAACTAGTGCCCAGAAATGGTTTTTTTTAATCATTATTTCTGTCTTTGGTCACAATATGAAGTCCTTCAACGATGACCATTTTCAGTCAGTAATGACCATCTTCAGATCTGTTCTACACCATGTATGTTGTGATAAAAGACTGGAATAAAAAGTGACAGTACCTGGATCACTGTTTGTATTCGCAGCTATGTTGCAGCTCAGAAATCACTCAAAAACACAATACCTCAATTTCCATACAAACAAATGTCATTTATTAGTTTTAATTACTCCTTGCCAAATGTGACACCCTCCTCAAACACAACCTCCCATTAGCTACTATTTTAAGCTCTTTTTTTTTTTTTTTTTTTTTTTTTTTTTTTTTTTTTTTTTTTTTTTTTTTTGCACAGTAACTTCATCAATCACTGTGGGTCCCTCATTCCCAACTTGAAATATGTAACACTTAAAACATTTCCTCAGCCGTCCCCTCTCTCCTCTCCTCCCCTCCCCAGGCCCCACAATGTGCTTCCTACATCTAGTTGTGATCCTGGCGGACTTCTAGATTTTGCAAGGTCCAAGACACTCTGAAATTATTTTAAATATACAGGCCATTTTCCCTATCATTGTTGGGAGCAGCATAAAGGCATATCCATTAGTTATTTTGTGTCTTTGATAATAGCACTCTTCTGGAAAGTGCTGCATCCTGCCAGAACTTCTCTTATGTTTATTTCCTACTTAAACTGTGGGGGACAAAATCTGACAACCAGGGATTGTCTCTAACAGTTAAGCCAGTCTAGCAGATTTGGATAATTACATTTAGCTTCCAATGTGAATCCCCCCGCCCTGTCTACCCATAAACCTCACTTTTAGATGGATTAGGAAAAACCAACTTGTCAGTTCCCAGTTTCCAAGCTAAACCACCAACCCAGAGAAATCATGGAAACTCTTGTGTAGTTTACAGCAATAGTCACATCTTGAAAATGTGGCTGTTTACTGGGCCAGGCTCAAGAGAAAATAAAATCCGTGCCTCAGTTAAAATCTAAATTTTATAATTAATTTCTCACCCTTGTCTCAGTATACTAGGAAATGATATATCACACATTTTCCTGTTTTCTACTGCTGCATTGTACACTGACTTCTTCCTTCTCTCTGCTGCATTTAAAGTATAAGGTATTTGCTTTTTATGGTGCTCATCACTTTTGTGGCTTTCTCATACTTCTTCAGCTTACTGGATCATAATTTTTGACTTTGTGAGGTGGTCTGCAACTGTTCATTTTGTCAGAATGTTCACTCAGTTTTCTTCTGTTATCTTCACTTTTGTTTCTTAGAGTAAATTGCTTAATTATGTACTAATATCACTGTTTCTTAATCTGCATCCTGAAAGGCAATTCGAAGTGTTTCTAGGCAGCTCTAAAAGCCACAAACGGAAACTAAATAATGGACTACCACAGGGATCTGTTTTAGCCCCATCACTATTCAATTTATACATTAGTGATTTACCAACCACAATATGAACTAAATTCATCTATGCTGATGACATCATACTGGTAGCACAGAGCAGTAATTTCGAAGATGGTGAATGAATTCTTACGGAGGATCTGGAGAAGATGTCAACTTTCTTTAAGGCTTGTAGATTGATCCCGAGCACATCAAAAACTGAAGTTTCTTGTTTCCATCTAGCGAATCGTGCTGCGAACTACAAACCAAGAGTTCTGCTCAATGGAAAACGTTGAGGTACAATCCTTTCCCAAAATATCTCGGAATCACTCAAGATAGAACCCTGAGCTACAAAGAGCACATCACCAAGCTTTCTCATAACGTTGCTGCAAGGAACAACGTACTACATAAGCTCAGTGGGGAACCCCTGTTGACTGTCTGCATTTAACTGGCATCAGTCTTGTGTACTCTGCTGCCGAGTACTGTGCACTTGTCTGGTTGGAAAATGTACATGTGAAGAAGGTGGACACAAAACTTAATGACACAATGCACTGCATTACTGGTTCCATCAAATCAACCCCATGCCACTGATTACCTGTACTTAGTCACATCCCTCCACCTCACTTAAGGTGGAAACAAACTCTACTGAGGGAGGCCAAGAAAATCTCTGCATCACCCTCTCTACCACTGCACCAGGAATTCTGTTATCCACCACAGCCACAATTGCGATCAAGAAGACCAGCAAGTGTTACTGCTGGACAACTCATCGTGGATGGTTTTGATCTAAATAAAAGCTGGAAGCATGAATGATAAACAAAAACATTGGGAACAAGAGCCCATCACCTTGATTCCACAAAGAAGCCAAAGGGTGGTTAAGGACTGGACGTGGTTGTTATAGGTACTTCAGTACAAATGGGGCTGGATCAGTTCACCAATGTGTGAATGTAATCAAGAAGAGCAGATAATTGAACATTTAGTCCAACGCTGTCCACTTCATTCATACCCTGGAATTCCCGAAGACTTGTTCACTCTCACACCCAGCTTAATTAACTGGTTGAAAAACACGGACTTTAAGGTTTGATCTTGTCTAATATCATATGTATATTGTATAAAATCATTTGCCTTATATCAACTGTATATTGTATAAAATCACCATACGATTACATAAATCTGCATCCTCCGGTGCAACCTTTCACAGTTTTAAGAAATCTCATTTCGGCTGCTTGTTGGTTTTTAAATGACACACTACTCACTTCTGTAGAGTAATGTGAGGATGGTCATTACTTTATAAAACTTCATCCCTATTATTTTTTGTGCCTTGTCTCTAAAGTACCTGTTTATCATCCCACATATGTTTCCAAATTTTGCTGCTTTCTTCCCACATCTTCATCATACCTGTATGTGATATCACATCCCAGATAATTAAAATGGCTGACCTGATGGAGGCCATGATGGCCTTGAAAAAGCGATGTACTACTAAAATATGGTGGTATCTCCCTCCACCTAAGACTGCTAAATCTATTCAGTTTGTGTTGGAAAGGAAGTGTCGTGCCAACAGCATAACAACAAATGAAAGTTACATATATCACTGTTCAAAAAAGAAGATATCCCTAAAATCGGTTTGCTGCAGAATCCTTGAACATAGTCTCATTTCAAATATAATACATTTTCTTGGGGCTGAGAAGTTTGTCCACAAATCAACAAGGTTTTACAGTGCATAACTCTTGCAAACTCGGCATGCCCTTTTCTCACATGATATACTTCGAACTATGGATGATGGGCAACAGGCAGATTCCATATTTCTAGATTTCCTGAATGCATTTGACATGGTCCCCTATTGCAGGCTGTTAAAGGTACAAGCGTATGGAATAGGTGACAGATATATGAGTGGCTTGAACTCTTAAGTTATAGAACCCAGTATGTTGTCCTCAATGGCGAATGTTCATCAGAGACAGGTGTGTGTAGATGTAGATGTAACTGCTAGAATTATATCTACATCTAAATATACATTGATACTCCACAGTCCATTGTATGGCATGTCGTAGAGGGTACCCCATATCACTACTAGTCATTTCCTTTCCTGCTCCACCCACAGGTAGAATGAGGGAAAAACGATTGGCAGTATTCCTCTGCATGAGCCATAATTTCTCGTATGTTATATTTGTGGTCCTTACGCACAATGTATGTTGGAGGCAACAGAATAATTCTGCAGTGAGCTTCAGATGCTGGTTTGCTAAATTTTCTCGATAGTGTTCCTTGAAAAGACTGTTGCCTTTCCTCCAGGGATTTCAGTTTGAGAACCTGAAGCATCTCTGTAACACTTCCATGTTGTTTGAACCTACCAGTAACAAATCTAGCAGCCCACCCCTGAATTTCTTCATTGTCCTCCTTTAATCTGACCTGATCACAATCATTCAAGCAGTACAGTCAAGCAGGACACTGCCAGAGCTGTATCTGAACTTTACAGATTTCATTTTCCTAGTCATGTGCATTAACTTTCATTTTTCTACATTTAGGGCTACCTGTCATTCATCACACCAGCTAGAAATTGTGTCTCAAGTCTTCTTGTATCCCCCTACAGTCACTCAACAATAACACTTTACTGTACACCACAGCATCATCAGCAAACAACTCCAGATTGCTGCCCAACCCATCCGCAAAATCATTTATGTACATAGAAAATAACAGTGGTCCTATCCCACTTCCATGGGCCACTCCTGACAGTACCTTTGTCTCGAACATTCGCTGTTAAAGACAGCTACATGGTTCTGTAACTTAAGAAGTCTTTGAGCCACTCACAAATCGGTGAACCTGCTCCATATGCTCTTACCTTCAACAGCCTGCAGTGGGGCACCGTTCTAACATTTCCGACTTAAGCGGAGGTTTACTATCTTTGGCCCGAAAAAAGCATGTTCTTTGAGAATTTTTTTCTTGGGGTATGTTATAGACATCAATGTCAAATTTGGTCAAAACATTTATTGATATTTCCTCTACAAACTGGAATTTTTCGACTGGAAATGTTGAAGAGCAAAGGCGGAAGTGTCGTCAGAACGAAACAAAATTTCGATGTAGACCTCCACGCGCAGTATGTCACAGGTCAGCTGGCTCATCTGAAATCAAAATTGAGTTGATGTTAGCGAAGTATATAAGATTCTTTAGGAGTTGTACCTCACTTAAGTTATTTGGACCATAGGAAACAAATTGGCGGCCATTTGAAAAAAAATAGGTTATTTTTCATTGATTTTTCGACTTCGTCGGCCAAGTACAAATATTTATAGTTGATGGATCAGAATAAAAGTGGTACAACTCCTAGACAATTTAGTTAACTTCGTTAGAAACAAAGAATCATAGTAGATTTGAAGTTACCATACCGCCCGATAAAAAAAAAAAATCATTTAGAGAAAAACGAGTTTGAAGTTTTGACTACATATAAATGCAATATTATGCAACTTACATTCAATCTGCTATTTCAGGTCCATAAATGAGTCCTTTCTCTTCCTCACAGAGGGCGTTCTGCTCGATCTGGGCCATCCTGCGCTGCTCCAGAGCCACTCATACAGCCAAGCGATTTTTGGCCGTTTGAATCTGGTGGTTGTCCGAATGCTTGGTGAACTGCATCGAATAGAGTCCCAGGGTGATGTCCATCATTGTCATGGTCTTCAGAATTGCTGAATACACTTAGTTGAAGCTGCTCACTGCCAGGAAAGTCGCAATCTCCACAGTCTTTGCACCAGAATGCAAATGCTTGGGGGCTAACTTCCAAACACTCACGTTCAAATTTTCATTTGAATTTTGTGTGTTTCCTCCCAAGCACCGGTACAATAACTCATCCTCCGAAAGGGCCTCATAGATCATATGAATCACTTTTTGAACTTCTTTGGAGAGCGGCTGGTCATGTTGATATTCATCCAGATGTCCGGTAGCCTCTGCAGTACGCCATTTGCACCAACTAGTTTCTCCAGCTGGACAATTTTGGTGTTGTGGGTGGTCATCCGTTGAACACTTGTGGAAATACGTTGCCCAAATTGCCTTCTTCATCTGTTCCACTGAATTGGAATGCCGTCGGATTGCCAAGCCGTAGCACGTTGTAAGCTCCTTGATCACTTTATCAGTTTTAGACATGGGCAAGTACATAGAATAATTTTTCATGGCTACAAAGTCGAAATTCCCGAAAAAAACTGGTGCGTGAAAAAGGCCGATTTCAGGAAGGTGCATTTTTTGTTCAACTGTGAATAACAAACATTTCTGTTCCGTATTCGGAAAAGCTGTTTCAGGGTTGGATTCTAAACACTTTCATGGCTCCAAAAATGCAATTTAAAAAAAAAAATCGATTTTTTTTTTTTTTTTTTTAACCAAAAGATAGTAAACCTCCCCTTGAAGTGTGAGTGTGAATCTGGGTTATTTTGGTTTATTCCCCCAGACCACCTTTCACTTCTTTATGAGGTGACCTTCTTGGAATTTGCAGCCATTCTTTTTTTCTGGATAGCCAGCTGCTGGAAACCCTCTTGACTTCTTCTCCGGAGAATAACGCTAGGTACAGGAATTTTTAGACTCTTTCTACTTATGAAATAAGTAGACATACAAACTTTGCACTTTGTCAATTAACAATGTATTTGACTTTCATACATAATAAAACTCTCACTTTCAACATAAATATATAACTTCCAGTAAGTCTCTCATACAGTCAAATGTCAGAAACAAATTGAATTACAGTTAAAAGAAAGTTGGCTTTGATACTATAACTTTTCTTAACATAAATCAGAAAATAATAGTTTCCAAGAGTTCTTTGTCAACTGTCTTTGTTTTAATAACAATAGTCAATGACCCAATAAGCACAGAGCTGCATATAAACTCCATGGCTCTTCCTTACACACTCACTAAACATCTATGGATTGCCTGACAGGTACTCGTCGGTGCCGTTCGTCCGCCGTGTCTACCTTCTTCCCGTGACTGATTTTAAACCTGCACACACAAACATGTGATGTGCAGTAGGTAGGATTCTACCATACCACACTCGTATCCAGAATATCGTGTGTTCGAGACTGTGAAATGCTGATTGGTGTAGAATTTACACGGAAATTCTCAAATCACTACATATCTCCCACCTCAGATCGAACACGCAATATTTTATACATAATCATTATGCAAATAATAGCGGTCATAATAACATTTCATATCTTAACAATGTACATTTCTTACATATGTTTATATACATATCTTTCCTTTCAATAACGATTCTCTGTCCTCTCTTAAACAATCTTTCACTTATTGTTTCTCTACTCTTTTCTTATTTTACTTTGTTATTAAGACATGAGCATTTACTCATGGTTTTAGCCAGTTTTACTAATATTTAGGAATTGTGAGGACTCTTTTTCTTTTCTTTATTTCCTTCCCCCCCCCCCCCCCCCCCCCCCAAATCGTAAACTTCAGGTGCTAATGACACATGAGTAATCTATTTTCTATTCCTATCTTTTGTACTACCTTTTTTGCAGTATGTACTATTTTCATTAATTGTGGCTTGGAGGAACTCTGGATGAAATGAAAGTGTTCTTTTGACACCCATTTATTTCCACGAAACATAATAATGCTAGTCGTTCATAGAATTCACACTTCCCAGAATAATCCCTATAAAATTTGTGACTTTTGTCACAATACTGTCCCCTTCTCCAAGGATAAGCACCTATTCCTTCCTTGTGGATTGACCTTATAAGAGCACTTCCTCTTTCCATTCTGGTAGATATGCCCCTTACAATACATGCCTCTATTTTAGGCTACAGATCGTCCTATCTCCACGTAGGTATGCCTGCACTTTATACGTAGTGAATGCCGAGTATGCCACCCTTATCCTTTTTGAGTAGGCCTCACAGTTTATTACCCTAGTATACATTTCTGTGTATACCATAATGAAGTATCTTCTGGAAAAGATAGATTTATATCTTAAACTTCGCATTCATTCTTTAATGTATCATTTACTCCCTAGAGTCCTCCTCTACTTATGAACTTCTATATTTTCAATAGATACTATGTCTACATATACTATTTACGTCTCACTATCCTTCAATTCATCAGAGTATTTATTACACTGACGTTTCGTAATGATCAACATGACTAATTCCTCTCCTACTTTCATCTTCTTTCGTATTTACCCATTACTCATTACTACTTTATAGTGGTTCATTATGTAGCATTTTCATTCCATAAACTTATATGCTTTTGTCTCTCTTTGCACATCAGTTCTTTGGGTTTGCGCATCAGTTCTTTGTGCCTATTCAATCTCTATTTAGCACTGTCACTGTTCTTTGTTTATGTGTACCTCCTCTTGTGTACATTCGATGTAGAACCGTTATAGCTTCCTATATATGGATGCATATTTCCATACGTAAACACATTTCCCCCTATACAATACCTGGGGGTTCTCACACCATGACAGGTTTTGTCTTATGTAATTTAATCTTTGTGTAGAATTGTATGTTTGTGTATATGTGGATGTGTGTTCATATTATCTGATATTTTGTCCTTCTTATCTAAAGATAAGATTTAGGTTTCTAGTAAACACGAAAATAAGGAAGGACTTCAGCGATAGAAATTTGTGAATACGAAAAGACAGAAACAATAGACAGGTCCTCAAATGAGAAGTAATAAAAGGAAAAAATAGATGTGGATGCAAGGATTGAAGAAGATAACCCCAAAGAAAGGAAACTCTTCCAACCCCCTTTCCTAGGATCCCTACCCCTAAGGTACTTGAGTGAGATGCCGGAGGAGGTCTGGTGTTAAATCGTCCCCTACAGAATGGACTTGTTCCATTTTCACCCTTTGAGATCCCCGAAGGAAATCCTAGCAACCCTACGGAAACGGCAAATGATGAAAAATCAGGTACACTTGTTTGTGAGGGTTGTTTGAAAGGTGTGATGTGGGTTTTGTGTTAGTCATGATTTATCTGTTCTTGTAAATCATGCCTGTAGCTACAATACCCACCCCTTTAAAAAATTATACAAACCCTCCCATCTCTATCATATCTCATAAAAGGTATAAAATACTCTACACAAAATAGAAAATCTATACACTACGGTATAACAGTTGTTCAGCTAGTCACATCATATTATATTTTCCACAAATATAATACTCTGTCCAGTTTATTTCGTCTAGATATAACTTTTTTCTGTGATTCTCTTAAGTTTTTCTCTATTTTATAGTCATATCCAGTTTTGTAAGCAATAAGATTACAGGATAGGTCTAGATTTTAAAGGAATTGGGTGCAGGAAAACTATAACATCGAAGACAACTCTGGATCCAAGGGTCATTTCTCCGTCCATTAACTCAGAATGTTAACATCTGTCCCTGGGGGGCTTTACATTGTATTTTCCCTTCTCTAATCCAGTTGAGAGATCTACTAAAAATAATGTCTTAGTATGGATCACTGTTGTACCCAGTATGGTCCCTCATATTTTTGGAAAAACTTATGAGTTGAGCTGTGAAGATGTTGTCTTATAAGAACCAGGTCATCGACTTGGTACTGAGGTTCAACAGCCTTTTCGTTATGCTTACTTACTCTTTGTGATGCCTTTTCAATTAAATTCTTAGAAACTGTTTACTGATTTACTTCTTAATTGACTCTAGGTTGTTCAGGCCAATTAAAGCACTTAGAGGTGCTCCTAAATAAGGTTTGCCTATAACTTCTAAAGGTGTCAATCCAGTCGATAAATGGGGTAATTCATTTAGGATAAGTTCAAAGTCCTTAATTTTTGTTGCCCACAAAGTACGTTTTTCATGGCAGTAAGTATGAGGTAATTTTCCAGTTTCCTTTATTACTCATTCACATGGATTTGATGATAGGTTATAATTGGATATTAACACCATACTTTCTCATGTTAGGAATTCTCTAAATTTGTTACTCACAAATTGTGGTCCGTTATCCATAAGAAACCGTTTTTGTTTACCTACTTCTTGAAAGTATTGTTGTAAACAGTGTATAACCGTCTGCGTATTTGCTCTTTTAATGGGATATAGTTTAACATATTTTGACCAGCATTCTATGATAACCAAAATATGATACTCCTCCCTTTCCTTGTGGAATTGGCCCAAAAAAACCCGCTGCTGTGAGGTTGTGTAATGACTTAGGAATAATAGGATACATTCTGTATTTCACATGAGTATTATTCTCTTTTATTTTCTGGCAAGTTTCACAGGTTCTAATCAAAGATGCTATTTGATTATGTAGTTTCTTGAAATAATAAAACTTATGTATATAGGATGTACATTTTTCGATCCAAAGCGTCCATATCCTGTGTGAACATACCACGCAAGTTCTTCTTCCATTACCTTCGGAATACATAAGCGCCAATGATGTGATGTTACGCTGTCTCTCCAAAACAAGGTATGATCTATAATTTTCCACTTTCCTAATTGATTAGGAGGTAACGAGTTCTGGATACACATAGAAAATATTTCTGTGAAATAAGGATTATGATGGATATTCCCTATTATTCTTTGAGCCATTTCCTTTACAATCATGTTCGGATATTCTGCTGACATAAAATTAATGGCAAAAATATTGCCAGGCCCTTCCGTACGTTTCAATTCTTCCGTTCCTGTGGGTAGCCTCAGTAAAGCATTGGGTAAAATATTTTCAGAACCTTTTACGTATTGTATCTTAATATCATATTCCTGTAGGAAAAGCATCCATCGCACCAACATACTGTGTAGTAATTGACTACTCATCAGAAAGGATAAAACTTGATGATCTGTATAAATATGGATTTCTGATCTCCGTACTAGAGTTTGAAACTTTTGATTACTCCACACAATCGCCAGTAGTTCCTTTTTGGTAGCTGTGTAATTTAGTTAGTCCTTATTTAGGCTACAGCTAGCAAAAGCTATGGCTCTGTGTTCTACATTACTTGGATCCCATTCTCCTTGGAAAAGTTTGGCAGCAACACCGTAAGCAGATGCATCTGTTGAAAATTTAAATGGTTCGCCCATAACTGGATGATGTAATATGTGTGGCTCAACAAGTGCTCTTTTAACATTCTCAAATGCATCATTTGTACCTTGATCCCAGGTCCACGGTACTCTCTTTCTTAATAAACTTTTAACTCTTGCCCTTGTACATACTGTCGATAGTATCCGACCGTACCTATAAATCCTTTTAATTGTCTTACATTTCTGGGTTGCGGACATTCTTTGATAGCTTTTATGCATTCAGGGTCCGGTCTAATTCCCTTTACCCCTATAATACGACCTAAGAACTTAAGTTCCTGGCGCGCAAAAAACGATTTAGACAGCTTCACCATAATACTTTTTTCTTTAAATTTTTTCATAGTCTTACACACAGTTGGACAATGGTCTTTCCCAGTAGCTGATATTATTAAGATATCGTCTACATATATTATCAAATCCTTCAGTAAGTCACTCCCTATTGCTTCATCTAATGCATGTGTAAATACAGACACAGAGATATTAAGTACGAATGGCAATACATAGAAATGATAAGATTTTCCATCAGACAAAAAGGCTCAATACTTTTTGGATTGTGGATGTAATTTTATCTGCCAATATCCCGCGGTCAAGTCCATTTTACTAAAGAATCTTGCCGTTTTAAACTTGGATCACAATTCGTCGATATTAATTGGTCGATCTCTCTCTGTTTCCATATGTCGATTTAATGTACAAGCGTCTAAGACTAATCGTACCCCGCCTGTAGCTTTCTTCACCATGACCAGAGGATTATTCATTACACCGGAACTTTGTTCTATACTATTATTATCAATCATTTTGTCAATCTCATCCCAAACTGCTTCCTTCAAACTCAACGGTATTGGATACAGGAGTGTCATCTTTGATTTTGGACTTACAGATATAGTCACTGATGTTACCTGGACAATTGGAAAACACCACTTCATACTCCATTAAAATTTTATACAAATCTCGTCTTTGTTGATCGGTTAATATTAGGGATTCATTAACTTTGTCTTGTATATCAATTTGTATATCAGTTGATCCAC
This sequence comes from Schistocerca americana, assembly GCF_021461395.2. Taxonomy (NCBI): domain Eukaryota; kingdom Metazoa; phylum Arthropoda; class Insecta; order Orthoptera; family Acrididae; genus Schistocerca; species Schistocerca americana. The sequence continues at coordinate 106,967,953 of NC_060120.1, forward strand.
ATTATCGATTTTTGGTGATAATTTTGCTGTAGTTGTTCATCATAGGCACTGACACTCAGTTTTTTTGTCCTCATTGTGGCTATTTATTATAAACGATGTCCAGCATCTACTGTCCTCTCTACCATAACAAAGAAGATGCTTGTCAAAGTTTAAGATGACTTTAAACTCTAACAACCAATCTAAACCAAACACTACATCTCTATTAATATTTTCTACTATTAACAGCGTTTGACGAAATAACATATGTCCAATACTACAGTTCACTTGAGTTTCATATTTTACAAGTTTACTTTTTGTTCCCATTACCCTGATTATGTATACTCCAGTCACTGGCAATAACAGTAAGTGCTGTTTATTCTGTATCAAGTTAAAAAATGTGCTTGAGATGAGTGATACCTCACTCTCCGAATCTATAAATATGTTAACCTCGGAAGTTTCCACTGTCACTGCTATTATAGGTTGTGGGTTATTAGTAGCTAAGCTTGGTTCTTCAAGCAGCAACTATTCCTTTGTGTGTAAAGTTAACATACTTATATGGAATAAGGCCTTCTAATGTATTTCCATGACCCGGGCCCCGGCCCTGGATTCAGATTGAATAATGTTTTCCTCATTACTACTAATTACCGGTTGGTTACCAAAACGAGATACTACAGTCCCATTCTGGGTTTTATGGTTACTCAGTGCTAATTCTTGAGAAGCTACCGGATCTAAATTTGAAGGTGGGTGTTTCTTTTGACAATTGTCTTTACAACTCTTCTTAGTGTACTGGTGTACTTTTGCTAAGTTTGCCTCATGCTTTTTAAAATTATTTCTGCTATTTCTTTTGTAGTTTGAACTTTCACTTTGGTGTAAAGTTTTGTTGTTGTCCTTATTTATTGCATCAAGTGTGTCAACAAAAGACAACAACTCGTCTATCGTTTTCCAACCACTACACAAGATGTCTTTTCTTGCATAGATTGGCAATCGTCTAATTAAAACATGTACTAATCCTTCTTCTTCCATTGGTATATCTAACTACTTTGCTCGTGTTAAATGCCAATTGAAATATTTCCTTATAGTACCCCAACTATTATTATAATATTCTGGTTCCCTTAGATCTGATATTAACTTTTCTTGAGCACTGGCAGACCAGTAATTCTCTTTAAATTTCTTTTGAAAGTCTCCCCAAGAGGAAAAATCGTCAATATTTACTGTTCCCCATTCTGAGGCTTTCCCTTGAAGGTACCCCGAAGCAAATTCGATCTTCTTGGAATCTTCCCAATTTTTGATAAAGCTTGGTTAAATCTTTTTAAGAAATAGGTCGGATGTACATCTCCGTTCAGCTTAAATTTAGGGAATTGTCTAGATAACTCTGAATTAGCTACCCATTGTAAATCAGTCACTGCTTCACTAGTTAATACAACATTAGGTGAAGTTACCCTTTTTTCTACTTTATCTTGGATAAGCTTAAATTCTCTCCATAGGTCGTCCGTACCCTTCCTGGTATCATTAAGTTTGAAAGAAGGAATAGGCAATATGTTTCCGGATGTTATTCTCTCAGTAACCTTTCAGTGTATAATTTCTCCAAATTGTTCCTCCAAACAAATTACATTTATAATATAAGAATTAGCTATTTTCTTTAGAAATTTCTTCCTATATTATCTACCCGTGTATTGACACCTGTAATTTGCGATTGAATGACTGGCATTAATTTATTCTGCTTATCTACAGTATCTTTCGAATTATTGAACCCCTGCCTTACATCATTATACTTAACATCATACACGTTTTCAAAAGATCCTAACTTTTCAGTAAGTTTGGATTCTACATTATTACATTTGCGCTCAATGTTAAGTTCTAACCTTTTCGATTAATCTTGAAAAGTGTTACTCTGTTTCTGACTAAGGTCAGTAAACATATGATTTATATGAGTGGTCAAAGAATTTGTCAACTCGTTCTTTAAATCTACTTTTAAATTCTTTACTTCATTACTTATTGCCTCGAACTCAGTCTTCAAAGCACCCATGCCTTCGCATAGATTACTAAATTCTTTGCTTTGAAAGTTGACTTTGGCTTGTAGCAAACCTAAATTTGTCGTTTGAATATTTAGAGTTTCACTCTAAGCATTTAAAGCTTCACTCTGGGTATTTAACTGAGAATTTACTAAGTCTAGTTCTTTACTTAGTCACACTCTGGACATTTAATTGAGAGTTTAATGAGTTTAACTAAAGACTCTGAGCTTTGATTAAATTTATCAACTCAGCCCAGTCAGGCACTTATTTGCCAATTTTCATGGCCATTGCTGGGTCTTGAGTTTCCCCAACCTGTTGTATATTTTCCATACTTTTATATGCGTTAGCTCTTTTAAGCATTTAAAACTAACTTTAAATATGATATTTACACAATAAAAGTTCACTCAACAGTATCTTCTACAACTTCATACTAAAGTAATCAAGTTTTGTTTCATGCTCACCCAATGTAGAATTCACGTTGCGTAGGTGAGCGGATGTGTAGGCAGGTCAGCACCGTCAAATAATAGCAGCTGGTGCCGGCGGCGTCGGATATATGTTGGTTTCCGCGTTTGCATCCCTGCGATGTGTATAAGAGCTGTATACTTCCCACACTGAATCTTCTTGGTAGAAGCATTCTACGCATACTTCTTATTAGACAAATACGTTGAAATCTTCTTTACTGTTTTTATCATTGTGAATTTTTCATTTCTTCACTGTTTTTCTGTTTAAATTTAGCTCTATAGGATACCTGAACATATTCCAATTTCTCAGAGCAATCCTGTTGTCTTATTATGTTTGGTTGCTATGGCAACATGTAACACCTTCTTTTCTTGTTTTTAACTTAAAATTCCTGTTTTCTCGTTCCTTTCACACAAGTCCCCATGTTCTAACATTTCCGACTTAAAATGTGAGTGTGAATCTGGGTTGTTTCGGTTTATTCCTCCAAACCACCCTCCACTTCTATAAGAAGTGACTTACTTGGACTTTGCAGCCACTCTTCTTTACTGGATTGCCGGCTACTGGAAACCCTCTTGACTTTTTCTTCATTGAATAATGCTAGGTACAGAGATTTCTAGACTCTTTCTACTTATGAAATAAGTAGATATACAAACTTTGCTTTTTGTTAGTTAATGATGTATTTGACTTACATACATGATAAAACTCTCACTTTCAACATAAATATATAACTTCTGGTACGTCTCTCGTACAATCAAATGTCAGAAACAAATTGAATTACAGTTAAAAGAAAGTTGGCTTTGATACCATAACTTTTCTTAACATAAATCAGAAAATAAGTCTTGCCTATAGCAAGGTTACATCAAGAGTTTCCTAGTGTTCTTTGTCAACTGTCTTTGTTTTAATAACAATAGTCAGTGACCCAATAAGCACAGAGCTGCATATAAACTCGATGGTTCTTCCTTACACACTCACTAAACATCTGTGGATTGCCTGACAGGTACTTGTCAGTGCCTTTCATCTGCCGCGTCTACTTTCTTCCCGTGATGATTTTAAACCTGCACACACAAACATGTGACGCGCGGTAGGTAGGATTCTACCATCCCACACTCATATCCAGAATATTGTGTGTTCAAGATGGTAGAAGGCTGAGTGGTTCTAGAATTTACACAGAAATTCTCGAACCACTACACTGTGTCAAATGCTTTCCAAAAATCTAGAAATATGGAATCTGCCTGTTGCCGTGTATTCATAGTTTGTGGTATATCACGTGAGAAAAGGGTAGGCTGACTTTTGCATGAGTAATGCATTCTAAAACCATGCTGATTCGTGGACATAGGCTTCTCAGTCTCAAGAAAATTTATTGTATTCGAAATGAATTTTCTGGGATTCTGCACCAAACCAATGTTAGGGATATTGGTCTGTAATTTTGTGGGTCCATTCTCTTGCCCCTTTTGTATGCAGGAGTCACCTGTGATTTTTTCTAGCCACTTGGGACTTTGTGCTGGGTGAGAGATTTACGATAAATGCAAGCTAAGTAAGGGGCCAGTGCTGTAGAGCACTCTTTGCAAAACGGAATTGGTATACCATCCAGACCTGGTGACTTATTTGTTATCAACTCCTTCAGTTCTGTCTCTATGTCAGGGATGCTTATTACTATGTCACCCATACGTGAATCTGTTTGATGGTCAAACAACGGAATGTTTATTGTTTCCTCCTGCTTGAACGATTTCTTGAATGTGAAATTTAAAACTTCAGCTTTTGTTTTGCTGTCCTCAACTGCCACACCAGACTGGTCAACAAGTGACTGGATAGCCTTGGATACACTTAGTGATTTTACATAGGACCAGAATTTTCTGGGGTTCTCTGCCAGATCGTTAGCTAAGGTATGATGGTGGTAGTAGTTGTATGCTGTGCGTATAGATTTTTTCACAGATGCACAAATCTGTACTAATCTTTGCTTGTCACCGTTTGTGCATTCTCTTTTGAACTGAGAGTGCAACAGCCTCTGCTTGCTCGCAGTTTCCAAATCTCTTTGTTGTTGTTGTTGTTGTTGTTGTGGTCTTCAGTCCAGAGACTGGTTAGATGCAGCTCTCCATGCTACTGTATCCTGTGCAAGCTTCTTCATCTCCCAGTACCTATTGCAACTTACATCCTTCTGAATCTGTTTAGTGTATTCATCTCTTGCTCTCCCTCTACGATTTTTACCCTCCACGCTGCCCTCCAATACTAAATTGGTGATCCCTTGGTGCCTCAGAATATGTCCTACCAACTGATCCCTTCTTATAGTCAAGTTGTGCCACAAATTTCTCTTCTTCGCAATTCTGTTCAATACCTCCTCATTAGTTGTGTGATCTACCCATCTAATCTTCATTATTCTTCTGTAGCACCACATTTCGAAAGCTTCTATTCTCTTCTTGTCTAAACTATTTATCGTCCACATTTCACTTCCATACATGGATGGCTACACTCCATACAAATACTTTCAGAAACGGCTTCCTGACACTCAAATCTATATTTGATGTTAACAAATTTCTCTTCTTCAGAAATGCTTTCCTTGCCACTGCCAGTTTACATTTTATATCCTCTCTACTTCGACCATCATCAGTTATTTTGCTCCCCAAATAGCAAAACTCATTTACTACTTTAAGCGACTCATTTCCTAATCTAATTCCCGCAGCTTCACCCGATTTAATTCGACTACATTCCATTATCCTCATTTTGCTTTTGTTGATGTTCATCTTATATCCTCCTTTCAAGACACTGTCCATTCCGTTCAACTGCTGTTCCAAGTCCTTTGCTGTCTCTGACAGAATTACGTCATCGGCGAACCTCAAACTTTTTATTTCTTCTCCATGGATTTTTAATTCATACTCCGAATTTTTCTTTTGTTCCCTTTACTGCTTGCTCAATATACAGATTGACTAACATCGGGGATAGGCTACAACCCTGTCTCACTTCCTTCCTGACCACTGCTTCCCTTTCCTGCCCCCCGACTCTTATAACTGCCATCTGGTTTCTGTACAAATTCTAAATAGCCTTTCGCTCCCTGTATTTTACCTCTGCCACCTTCAGCATATGAAAGAGAGAATTCCAATCAACATTGTCAAAAGCTTTCTCTAAGTCTACAAATGCTAGAAACATAGACTTGCCTTTCCTTAATCTATTCTCTAAGACACGTCGTAGGGTCAGTATTGCCTCACGTGTTCCAATATTTCTATGGAATCCAAACTGATCTTCCCCGCGGTCGCCTTCTACCAGTTTTTCCATTCATCTGTAGAGAATTCGTGTTAGTAATTTGCAGCCGTGGCTTATTAAACTGATAGTTCAGTAATTTTCACATCTGTCAACACCTGCTTTGTTTGGAATTTGAATTATTATATTCTTCTTGAGTCTGAGGGTATTTAGCCTGTCTCATACATCTTGCTCACCAGATGGTAGAGTTTTGTCAGGGCTGGCTCTCCCAAGGCTATATTAATCCATTTACTAGGCATGTAATTCTCTAGACCGTGATTTACAACGTCCTTAAACTGTGCCAATAATTTCTCTATGTCCATCTTACTGGAACTAAGTGATGTCAGTTCGCTGTCCAAACGAGATGCTAACAACTTCTTATCTGCTCTTTCTAGCAGAAAAACTCTCATAGTCTTCTTGACTGATTTTTTTTAAACTTTTGTAACCATAGTTGCTATAATGACATCATGATTGCTAATCCCTATTCCTGTACTGACATTGTTGATAACGTCCAGCCTATTTTCAGCTACAAGGTCTAAGATATTTCCGTTGCATGTGAGCTGGGGAACTAACTGCTCATGCAAGTTTTCGGAGAACATGATGAAGAGTACTTCCCCTATGACTGTCTGTCTGTACCCCCTGCATTGAATCCATAGAAATCCTAGTCTATACCAGGTTAGGTTAGTCGACCCCAACTAGCAGTGCATGATCTGGGTATTTATGCACTGCTGACCTGTGAATGACTCTAGAATTAAATTACAATGAAATGAACACCCGTAGCTGCTTACAGGCGTTGACATGCATCAACGGGGACAGATGAAAATGTGTGCCCCGACCGGGACTCGAAGCCGGGATCTCCTGCTTACATGGCAGACGCTCTATCCATCTGAGCCACCGAGGACGCAGTCCAAAAGAACATATACCATCTTAGTAAATATATAGTTAAGGCTCACCGGCCATTTGACCATGTTCTTCTTCTGTGAGAATGCACAAACAATGCCCGAACTCTTACGGGAATAGGCAACGCGCCGCGAGTAATGAGTATAATGGGCGGGGGCACTACGAATGTAGTGCGGGACAATATGTTGAGAATGTGGGTTTCGCAGGAGGCGTGCCAGAGATAAACCCCTGCAGTCGCGCTATCCTCTGTGTCCTCGGTGGCTCAGATGGATAGAGCGTCTGCCATGTAAGCAGGAGATCCCGGGTTCGAGTCCCGGTCAGGGCACACATTTTCATCTGTCCCCGTTGACGTATGTCAACGCCTGTAAGCAGCTAAGGGTGTTCATTTCATTGTAATTTCATTCTAACGAGGTGCTTTGTCACCTATGGTATCTGTTCTTTCAGACATGTTGATAGAACAGGCACCATCATAGTAAATAAAAAGACTCTTGAATTGTCACAGCAGAATCAGGTGGCTGGCAAAAATATTCAACATTTAACTTGATGTAAATGAGCAGATAAAAAAATCTACTCATCAAATGGTGATGACACACACACAAAAGGATTTAACTTTTATAAGATATCAGAACCAGTGGCTCCTTCTTCTGGAGCAAGATTTGAAGGGGAAGGAAGAGTGATGAAGAAAGAGGACTGGAGAGTGTAAGTGAAAGGGATACAGTTTAGAAAAGTCACCCAGAACCCTGGGTCAGGAGTTCTAGTTGATGGCATTTGTGGGATAAAGTGTATTATTAGCAAGTTTCTTTTTGTAAGTGTATAGTGCCCGAGTTCTTGTGAGTTTAATTTTATTGCAAATAACTATAGCATACCGCAAGGCTGAAAACAGCACTTATGAATTTAGCGTGGAATTCATCTGGCAAACATTTGGAACATGAGCTTAGTGTGAAAGTAAACGGACTTGGTGTTTCCAGGCCCAATCTAAATATCAATCAAAAACAAGAACAGTGCAAATATAGGCAAAGGTATACATATAATCTTAATGGAGCAACGTACGGTAACAGTTTAGCCAAGCAATGTACAGTAACAGTTTAGCCAATGATGCCACATATCCCAACACTTTAGTGCAACAGGTACCAAAAACGCTGTTTTTTCGAGAGATCTTTAATGCAACTTATCACTTAAACTGCATATTTCTGTAATGTATGAATATAAATTGATATACCATAAGTACCAAAAATCAACGTTGGGGGCTGCTCAGTTTTCTTCTGTTAGCCAGTCATAGCATAGGACCCATGATGTAAAACACACTGTTTTGTACCGGGAACTCATAAACGCTGAAGACTGAATGCACATGAAAATCATTAAGGATCTCAAGTCTGGAATCAAGAACATGAAAAATATTAAGTACACAGTAATGCTAACATACGCCACATTAAAGATCTCTCCAAAATATGTTATTTTTAATACAATTTGTTGTGATAAGTGATTGGTAAAGTTTTGTCGGTGGGGTAATATGCTACCTATGTCTGATCTCAGAGTTAGCATTTGGTGTTGTTTAGGCAGAGAGATGTAGCATGTAAACTTCTTAGAGAGGGTGGAGCCATACCTCCAACTTTTACATGTTTGATCCCTCTCCAGTATGGAAACAATGGGCTGCACCAGCATAGACAATTTAGTGCATTAATGGAAAGCTGTATTTCTTGCAGGTATTAGATAAAGAGGCTACTCTGAATTGTCTTTTATGTGCAGAAGATGTCACAGTTTGATCAGAGAAAGAGAATGGTCTACAAAAAGCAATTTACCTTCTAAGTTAACTAGCCTAAGACTATACCCACAAAGAGAACTAAAACAATGGATTTTGTAGGATTTGATCCCGTAAGAACTGATGTGTTCCAAACATAATTATAGTTATGAAATTATGAGGTCTGCCATTTAACATACTGCTTGCTAATTCACTAAATTAAAGAAAACTTATAGGCCCAGATGAAAAATTTATGTTTAAACGTAATACATAAGTGAAGTGCATAAAACTGATGTATCAGTTTGGTGCAGCAAAAGTAATGTTAATACTTAGTATGATTACTGCAAGATGCGATACAATACAGACACTTATAAGCAGTTGAATCGGAAATACCAACCTCACATAGTATGTTCACACTCCTTTTGCTCTGATGACTGCAGCAATGTGTCGTTTCAGAGACTCAGTAAGACACTGAAAGTGTTGAGAAACTCTTGTGATCCATGGATTTTTAACCACTCACCATAACTCTTAGAGACTGGTCAGAAGTAGTTCATAGTATGAGTATTCAGTAATGGTGTTCTGCGCCCACAGGCTAATATCTAATATCTGTTGACATGCTGTTAGCAGAAGTACACTTGTGTGGCAGTAGCTGCTTTGGGTCATAGCAGGGTGGTTGTTTTGGTGGGTATGGCTGCTTTCCAATTGTTGTCGAAAAGCATGCAGTTGGTGAGTAATTTATGATCTATCTATCTGCAGTTAAAACTACTGCCATCAACACATTTAACCCATGGCAGTTGACTCTGCCAGTCAGTCAAGATATCCATGGGGTACACTCTTGACAGCGGCCTAATGTCTGCATGACCTCATAGTTGGAGTGTCACATGAGTTGGACACCTCTGATCAAATGAACTGATGTCACACGTCATACCTGCCCTGTGCTTAACTGTCATGCTGACTGTCACTATGAGGTTTTGTAACATACCAGGGACTGTCAGTACGAGGTTTTGTAACATGAATGTAACATGCTGAATTACAGCATTTGCCATGTTGACAGGAGCACTAACCCTTCAACAAAGCAGTTATTTCTGTTTAAGTTCCTCATGAATCATAAGTGATTATGTCTTAAAGTTCTAAATAAGTCTATACACACACACACACACACACACACACACACACACACACACACACACACACACAGAAATGTAATAATAATAATAATAATAATAATTGGGACTCAGTCTATCAAGTGAACTACCTGCCACTCACCTGCAGCTCTGTGAGTGGTGCAGAACAATGATTCAGGCTCAGGACTCATCGAGTTTCTTTAGTTTTCCTAATCACTTAAGCAAATGCTGGGATAGTTCCATTGAATAGGTCTTGGCCAGGTTCCTACTCCATCCTTCTCAAGTTTGAACAAGTGCTATGTCTTTAATGAATTCATCATCATTGTGATGTTAGTCCCTGCTTTATGAACATTTGCATTAAAATATGTTGGGTATGTTACTTCATAATGGTGTAAATAAAACTAGTTCTGGCTACTGTACATGTATCGTTAATTAAGATGTCTATGTGTGAGGTACCTCTGTGGCTATATATGTGCTGCTGGGTTCTTGTGGAATCATTTGGCAGGAACTTCTTTGGAAACCTAGTATAAATTCAATGAAGCACTACAATCTGTATTTGGTGCAGGCTTTGAAGAACGCTGACAAAGGACTGCAGCAGCATTTCTATATGGGTATGTTCAGGCTAATAGAAGAAGATGGTTTCTACGAATAGTGAGTGTCAAGTGATCAAAAAGTTTTCACACTTCCAGGAAGGTGTATATAACATCTGGATTTCTTGATCAGAAAATACTAACTCTTCTACGGAATGCGAACTGATTTTGCCAGAATTCAATTTATTTGGCGCTACTTCACCCCAAAAGATTGAGGGGCCTTTTGATTTGTGGAATATGCTATTACAGAGGCTACCTATCCGGCACTTGTGTTTCCAGCACAAAGCCCACAATCAGCTTGTGGTGTGCACCAGGACTGCAGGCGCTCCTCCTCCAGAGGCTGTTTACATGCCTCATTATTACATCCCATGTTTGGAACCTTTACTGTCAATAAACGCTCTGTTTACACACTGACTGCTAACAGGCGCCACCAGGGGCATCATCATTGCTCTTTGGCAGCAGTCTTCATCTGAGCGTCCTGTTTCCTCCAGCCTTGATCTTCCCAGGACTCCATGCCACTGTACTGGTAGTGCTATTATGAAACATTGACTCTCTATTTGTGCTAGTGTGATCATTGGGCCGACGTCGCTAGGGACTTGATTCTGTTACTCATATTATTTCAGTTGTTATTGTATTTGACATTGAACTCGGATTTGTTGTGTTCCTGTAATAAAAGCATACTTCATTGAAGCCTGGGAATTGCCACTCATCAATCACTAATGTGTGTTCAGCTACAACAGAGAATACAAAAATGTTCTTCAACATTCTGTGAGAGTGGTTCTTCTGAAAGGTGACTGAAGACGTTATTGACTTCAGCTTTTAATCGTATTGTTAAACTGAATTTAATTTAGCTTTGAATTTCATTGTCGTATGTTGGTAATTCAATGATGATACTCTACTGCAGTAAGAACTTTTTATATATCAGGGCAGTGGTACACGGGGAGGGAAAATGGTGTTAGCACTCTGATTACTAAATAGCAAAATCAAAAAGTTTTTCAAAATCAGTAGGACAGTTTACATTGATTCTTACATTATACTGACTGGTGCAGACTTGATCTCAGAAAGTCTGGCCCAAAAACTGCCACACAACTCTACGAAGACTGCCTCATGTGGTCACTGCTATGTAATCTTAAGAAATATTTCAGCAATCGAAAGTATAATGTTATATTACTGAAAGCATAATATTAACTGGTTACAATCAAAAGTTGTAATTATGGAAAAAATTTACACTCATCCAGGATCTCTATAAATTAGAAAAACTACTTTGGAATAAAAATATTTAAGAATGTTCAACTTTTGTAGTCCTGTCTTCCTCAGTTGCATGTAATATTACGGTATATTGATAATTTTTACTTATGGACCGTATTAAAACAAGCGTTCAGTTCATAGTGCTGTGGAATGTGGGGAAAAAAACGCAAATTGGTGTTCATAAGAAGAAGAACAACACCAAAAATGCAACAGGAGCGTAATATGTAAGAAATTGTCCACGCAACCTGCCACTGATGATGCCTTGCTGAAAATAAAGGCGAAACACGTATGGCACTATAATTGTGTTTTATTCAGTTGCTGTCAGACGGTCCATAAGTAAAAATTATCAATATACCGAAATTTAAGAATGTGTTACAATCTGTGTATGATACTATACTGTGTTACATTTTATAACAATTATTTTAACTAATCTTTTAAATTACATCCAAATAACAACAGGAAATTAATTACTCTCCTAATTTCAGTATTCACATGAAATGTTCACTCCCACCTTTTGGTGTGAAGAAATGTTAAAAGTTCAATTCCAGGAATGTAAACATGTTTACAACTGCAAGAATTTTCTTTAAACTCTTAATTTGCATAAGAAAATTAAATAAGTGGCTTAAAGCTACATAAACAAGCAGTAGAAGTTGAATAAAAGATCATGTCATAGTAAAACATATGAGTGCACAAATTAGACACACTACATAGTGAGCAATTAGAATACACAGTTGTGGTATCGGGTATCCTGTTTGACTTGGTATCGGGAGATGCATTAAATGTGTTCCAACTCTGTCACATTATATCCTCCTCATCTTCGTATCAACAGCCATTATCACAGTAATGAGTTAAGTGCGCAGCAGGTGTTACTCAGTAAAGTCTGCACTGGTCTTCATTTTCACCTATCTCTCGTGCCTTCTTATGATATAATTTTATGAAGTGTAATTTATTTGCACTCCAATTCGTAAAATACTAAATGGCCTTTGAGTTCACAACACTGCAGCTGTTCATCGATGATGTAGGCATGTTACGAAGCGTTTTTCATAAGTATGATTATCTATTTACTATACATTGTGTCATGAGTTGTGTGAATTGAATGTTTGTAATCTGCCGAAAAACTTTATTCTGTTTCTCTCTGTGCAATACCTTTTCTATTGTAATGTGCTACGTTTTGAAATTGTGTACTTAATTTTAATTCATCCTGTATTTTAGAACCTTCCCATCTCAAAGTGAATCTGAACAAGTCTTGATCCATATGTGGTAGTTACTTTTTAAACATTACACACACACACACACACACACACACACACACACACACACACACACACACACACAGAGTGTTGGGTGGGGGTTGGCGGGTCAGTAAATCACCTCAGGTTTAGGCCAGGGAGGTTACGGGGGTGAAGGATGTGCTGCAAGGATAGCTCCCATCTGTGCAGCTCAGAAAAGTTGGTGGTGACGGGAAGGATACAGACGGCACAGGTTGTGAAGCAGCCATTGAAATCCCGCATGTTGTGCTCTGCTGCATTTTGTGCCACGGGGTGGTCCACCTGGTTTGTGGTAACAGTTTGGCAGTGGCCATTCATTCCAATTGACAGCTAGTGGGTTGTCATGCTGTGCAGGGTTTGCAGCAGAGCTGCTATATAACATGGCTGCTTTCACAGGTGGCCCGGCCTCTGATGGGGTACATAAGCATGTGAGAGAACTAGAGAAGGTGGTGCTGGGTGGATGGTTTGGGAGGTCTTGCATCTGGGTCTTCCACAAGGGTATGATTCCTGTACCAGGAAATTGGGGGAGGAGTGGCATAGGGATGGACTAGGATATTGTGGAGGTTGGGTGGGTGGCAGAACACCACTTCGGGAGGGGTTGGAATTCCTTTGGGTTGGATATCCCTCATTTCAGGGCATGATGATAGGTAATCAAAGCCCTGACGAAGGATGTGGTTCGCTCATTCCTGTCCAGGTTGGTACTGGGTGACAAGGTGGCTGCATCTTTGTTCTTGGTTCTTGGGATGGATGTGGGGATCAAGTATGTGTGAGGATATAGCACAGGAGAGCTGTTTGCGATTTAGGTCTGGAGGGTATTGCCTGTCTGAGAAGGCTTTTGTGAGGCATTCAGTATACTGGGCGAGAGAGTACTCATCGCTGCAGGTGCATCTGCCATGGATGTGAACTTAAACAGCAGCCATTCTTTCACTTATTGTAGACACAACCTACAGTGGTTTAAGAACGGATCAACTTAGTATTGGTGTGAGTTAATTGAACTAAAATTTAAACAAACTAGATAGAACGGAGTTTGAAAAAAAGGGAGCTCGGGCCGAGCTGCCGAGTTGCCTGTCGTGTGTGTGAGGTGTGCTTGCTTGTGTGAATGAATGGCATATTTTTCTATTTCTGATGTAGACTGTGCCCGAAAGCTTATGTGTGTCTTTTAATTGTGCTGTCTGTAACTTAATTTACCATCTTTATGTAAATAGCAGCTTTCTTTTCCTACAGAGTTGTTATTGTTGTTGGTTTTTTTTTCTCTAGCTTCATCTTTAGGACATTCTTGTTCTTTAGTCTGTTGAAAATTTTCATTCCCTTATATTAGGGAATCTGAGAACATAATATTAATCAGTGAACAGGCAGTATAAAACTATCTTTCTTCTCGTTATCCGCCAGGCCTCAACCTCCGCTAATTTCAAGTTGCCGCCGCTCATACCTCACCTGTCTTTCAACATCATCTTTGCCTCTGTACTTCCGCCTCGACTGACATCTCTGCCCAAACTCTTTGCCTTTACAAATGTCTGCTTGTGTCTGTGTATGTGTGGATGGATATGTGTGTGTGTGCGAGTGTATACCCGTCCTTTTTTCCCCCTAAGGTAAGTCTTTCCGCTCCCGAGATTGGAATGACTCCTTACCCTCTCCCTTAAAACCCACATCCTTTTGTCTTTCCCCCTCCTTCCCTCTTTCCTGACGAAGCAACCATTGGTTGCGAAAGCTAGAATTTTGTGTGTATGTATGTGTTTGTTTGTTTTTCTATCGACCTGCCAGCGCTTTCGTATGGTAAGTCACATCATCTTTGTTTTTAAATATATTTTTCCCGCGTGGAGTGATTCCCTCTATTATATTCATATCTTTATTTTTTGTTCTATATGAATTATCAAAATTATTTTTCTTGATTAATTCTGCTTTACTGTATAACAAGATATTTAGAGAGGGGTATTGAATGGAAAGTTCCAGCAAAAGCAAAAATAAACAAATATAAATAAAAAGTGGTTGATATAGTTCCCTTGGATGTGCAACACACAGTAGTGACCCTCGGGGCTTCAGTATACACAGTATTTTACCAGAGCTTCTCCAAAACAGTGCCATACTATCTTACTGATTTAATGTAATTGTGGTACACAGTTTTCTGTGTTTCCATTGTTGTGGCACTGGATAATATTTGAATTTGCAAGTGCAAAGCTACATAACTTACTTAAGAGGTATCCAATTTGCACATTCCAGTTTAATTTCCTTTGTAGATAAGTCGTAGAAATTTGACATGTTCTGCTTCATCTGCAGCCTTGTTTTTATGAAGTGTTTTAATTTGCAGGAATTTTTATTCATGGATCCTGTTGTTGAGACATTCACAGTCAACCCAGTAAGCTGTACCCAGGTTTCCAAGTTGTCAATTGTATTTGAAATGCAGTGAGATATTTTACTGCTTCATGATTTTCAGTTAAAACATATATATCATCTGCAAACTGAACTGATGGAGAGTTAACATTGATGGGCAAATCACTAATATAGAACAGAAGAATAATATGATGGACAATAGAGCCCTGAGGAGCTTCATGTGCTACTGGTCTTCTTTTTAAAGGAGAGTTTGCTATGTTTGACAAGACAGTTACTCTTTGCCATCTGTTATGTAGACATGAAGTAAGCCATCATAGCATGGTGGCCCTAGTTAGATAATTATCTAATTTGTGAATTAACAAGGCGTGGTTTATAAATTGAAGGTCTTTGTGAGAGCAGAGAGACAATTCCTGCCATTTTTATTATTCTTGTCTGTTGAAGTGTTAATCTTGTCAACAGAGTTATTTATTGCATCTTGATTGAAGCTGTTATCAGAATCAGGTTATTGTAATGTCAGCCACAAACTACAGACAAATTTTGTTAGACTGCTGTTGCAAAACATAAATGTATGCCTTTAAACTCCGAAATCCAGCAAAATGTCAAGCAAGCTTTGATATGTCATTGTTTCAGGGCCTGTCAGCATCACGTGATCGACTAGTTACAGAATTCACTACCGACATGTTCAGTGCTGAACGAAACTACTCAGAACATGGACCTAAAGCTTCTGGTGGAAGCTCATTGAAACAAGAGCAGCAGAATGAATTTGGTGAACAGTCAGGAGAATATCAAAGAGTAAAACAAGAAGTATCATTTGAGTATGATATTTTCAAGAATGATTTGAACCCTGTAGAAGAGTCTGAATACAATTCTAACTCGCAGATGTCCAAAGGTCTGAACTTTTTGATTTTGCACAGTTACTACATTAAATAATTATATTTTTTGGGCTATTACTTTTCTTGCTTTTATCATTATTGAAAAATTCTTCTCCATGTTGATACTTAGTTTAGTTATTTGTGTAAAACTAAACTCCGCATGAACATGCCATGTAGGGCCAACAGAACTGACCAGCTGTTGTATCATCCTGGGCCGACTGGCATCACTGGATGCAGATATGGAAGGGCATGTGGTTTGCACACTGCTCTCCCAGGAGACTGAGTTATTTGTGTAAGGGGCAGTCAGATGAAAATAAGACAGGTGGAAAAAAGTAAGTAAACTGTTTATTATTTCAGAAGTAATCACTGTAACTGTTAATACATTTATGCCACTGTGAGACAAGACAGTCAGTGCCTTCATTAAAAAATGTTTGTGGTGGGCTACGGAACCACAATTGTACTCAGGCATGCACCTTTTCATCTGAAGCAAAGTGACGGCGATGAATGTTTTTCTTTAGGACTCCAAAAATATGGAAATCATATGGGGAGAGATCAGGACTGTATGGAGGATGTGGGAAGGCTTCCCAACAAGACTTCTGCAGCATAGTCAGAACAGTGTATGCCCACATGCTGCCGAAGTTGTTTTGACTACATTGCAGAAGTTTCACTGGGAAGCCCTTACATATCCTCAATACAGTCCCAATCTCTCCCCATGCGGTTTCCATATTTTTGGAGCCCTGAAGAAAGACATTTGTGACCATCGATTTGCTTCAGGTGAAGAGCTGCATGTCTGTGTGTAATCATGGTTCCATAGGCAACCACAAACATTTTTCCATGAAAGTACTGACCGTCTTGTGACACAATGAGGTAAATGTATTAACACTTATGACAATTACTTTTGAAATATAAACAGTTTACTTACTTTTCTCCATATGTCTTGTTTTCATTTGACTACCCCGTATAATTTCTATGCATCGTAATTGCCACATCTTGCTATGATGTGCAGTGAATCAGTTCAGAATTATAATATGTTAATTTTATTATCTATTAACTTTTTAATGCGCTGTGTAGTTAGTCAAAAATTTTTGTGTGTGAATAACTCACTATTTTCTCTGTAACACGAAGACTAGTATTGTATTTAGGAATGTTACTGTTGTTTTCAAGCTGTATTCAAACTGTGATAGATTGTTGACAGCGAACTTAATAATGGACTAAATATATTGTGAGGCTGATGGTGATAGGCGCCACTGTTTAAAGTGCTGTCTACAAGAGATTCTAGAGTGAACGCCACATATTATCTTTATAACACCCTCCTTTGTAACAAACATGCTCTTCATTAACAATGAAATGCTTCATAATATGGTGCCATAAGACGACAGTAAATAAAAATAAAAAAAGTAAGCCAACATTGGGACCTTTTCTTCTTTGATATTATCTATATGCTGAGCAAAAATGTTTGACACTTTGGCATGAGCCTGAGCGTATCTCGAGCCACATCGCTGTGTTAGGAAGACTGCACCCGAGTACAGCTTGGGCCATGGTTTTCTCAGTTGGTGAGCCACCTGTCACCTGAAAAGTGGACTCAGTTTGTATGAGAACAATGACTGGATATCTCACTACCTGTCCCATGACAGGTGCTGCCTTCTGTTGCCAGTTTCTAGAATTTTTTTGAAAGAAACATTAGTGACACTGAATTGCTGTCGATAATTTCCAAGCCAGTGTATGATTGTATGGATGTAATTTTTTGTGCGTACTTCTTAGGTTTCACAGTTTGCTGTAACTCTGCTACTAATATGTCATTTTGATAAGTGAGTGAGAAATTTTGAGCACAAGAAGAAAATAATTGGTCAGTAACTCATCTTTCACTTTTTTTTGAAGGATAGTTATACTTTCTGTTACCATTATTTTAAAATTTATAATCTATCAAAGAAGTAAAGTAAATATGAAAAGTAAATTTGAAGCTTCGTCCATTTGCAGTATGTATTACTCTTGAAGATACACATATGCCAGTAAAGCTTTAAATAATGACCTGTCTTCTTGGCCTGATATTCCTCTAAGTGGCCGGTCTTCAAAGTGTTAGAGCAGACTACTAGTATACACCACGTGAAGTGGGATTATGCCTAAGAATGTGCACTGTTGAGGAGCTCATGAAGGCTACCCCAATTGTGCTAGACGTGGCCAACTTTTGTGTACAATTTCTTAGTTATATGACATGTTTACATGTATCTTTATACATAGTTTGCAGTGTGTTGTTACATGAAATATTTTTATGCTTCTGATACGATCAAATGAACCTCCTGCAAGCAACCTGAGTTGAATATTTTTGAGTCATTTGACTGATGACATCCCCACAATACTTCATGATGTTATAGAAGATAAGTTTCTGGCCTCTGTTTGCCTTCTTCAGTCACTGGTACTTCAAGACGTAGTATGCTAAGAATAATGATATTCTTGTTCTTCTTCCCTTGGTACTGTGGCTGGGTGCATTCTGACTCGTCAGTCCTTTGTTTTGCGATGATGGTGGAATGTAAATCAAAATTATTCTTTTTCACGCAGTTGGGGTTTCTTGGCAAATCTTGTTCATTGTTCTCACTTACAAAAATACTGGATATTCTTGCACCATGCTTTTCTTGTAACAAATTGTAATATTTTCACCAGGGTGGTAACAGTGGGGCAGTTTTTGTGATCTTGTTTCATATTCCAGAAATAAGAGTGGGCTTACCAGCAGTGCTGCATTGAACTGAGGATGACATTCCATCAAAATGGAGGAATCTGATAAGTTTAAAGAATCTGTTTCTTGCTGTTGTATTGCTCAGCAAATTATACCCCCATGAAAGTGACCAAAGGTCATCCAAGGAAACATCTTTATCAAAAAAGCACCTCGGGTTATATGACAGCAATCATTTTTTTCTCAATTCCTCCAATGATATGGTCCACGTGGTGCTTCTTTTATTTCATCCCAAGCATTTGATTCCATGTATTTTTATCATACACAGCATCAGTTTATCAAAAATAAGTCGGAAGGCAGTGATGACGTAGTCATCCATTTGGTGGCTGGCTCATGCAGTGAGCTCTCCCTTCTCCTTCAGGACACTCAAGGCAGCCCTTCCTCCAAGTGACAGGTGCTAGTGACCTTCCATTCCATTCTCTCTCTAGCTGCCATCTTCACTGTTGCTCCAGTTGACTCCTGAGACTGTGGTGGAAAATATTGAGATGGGGAGACAACTACTTACAGTAAATGCTCTCATTTTTGTTATCTTCTCTATTAGCTGTCACTGGCTGAAAATTACCATCTGAATCTGATAAATCACTTTCTGGCTCACTATCTGAGTTCTCCAGTATATACTAGGTCTCTTTATTAGTAAGACCACTAACTAATGAGGCAAGTAACAGCAGCAACATAGAAACCTTTCTGACAATATATGTATCATCGTTTGAGGCAGCAATTGTTTACCAAAGCAAAATGCAATGCAAGTACCTTTGCAACTATGAGAACAGCAATATTTAAGAAGAGGTTATGCGTCGAGTCAGTTGATCTGTCCCACTGTTCTAGGTATACTTCGTGAAATCGTGAAAATTTTGCGAAGTGCAATACACTGTTGTCACAAGTAGGAGAAATGAGGAAAAGTCATGAAGTTTGGCAGAAAGATGTTAAAAGCTAAATTTGTTATTGTGTAAATGAAGGTTGCAAGATGTCCTTTGATCCTTTTCGCTGTTCTAGTGTTAAATATTTTGGCTACCTGAATGCCATAATTTATTTTTTTAGATGTTTTCTGTAATAACTAAGTCCTTACATTCCGTAACTTATATCCCTCTTTCTCTTTGAACAATTTCCGCGCAGATTTTATTTCATTATCTGAATAATTAATTCCAGATATTATATAGAATTTACTGATTTTTCAATCACCCTTCATTAAGTCAAATCAGTATTACTTGTAATATGTGAGTATTCCTACTTTTCCCTCAGGATACTTCGATTCCTTTTGTTTCATTTTGATGCCACACTTTGTTTTCTCAGCAAAGCAGCTGTTAAGGACTGACATAAACCCATCGTTAAATATATTAAACTTGGAATTGACATCTGCCACGACTGTTCAGTTAGCTTCCTTTAAGACTACTTTTTAAACTTTCTGTTGTCTCTTCATTTACTTCTACAATTTTCCATGCCAATAATTTACAATAATCAGCTAGGTCATTAAGTGCGGCCAGTTGTGCATCATGATCAGAGAGGCGAGGAAAACAGTGTGATCACATCATGAAACACAAGAAATATGTGCATAATGTACTTTTGTTATTAACATGTGTGTTTGTTTGTTTGTTTGTTTTTTGTTACAGAAGCTGTGAAGACTAGATTAACAGCTTTGGAAGCAGAGTTAGCTGATTTGCGAACACGACGGCAACAGCAGGAGCTAGAAATAGCTAACATAGAAAATCATGCCCTTCGAGTGAGGTTTCTAGATATCCTTGACAATTTATTGGCAGAACAACTTGAAAAGGAACAAGAGGTAATATTGGCAAATTTCATTTAGTTGTGTAGAATAATTAGCTAAGAATAGTCAGCTGTCATTAGTAACATGTTGTACGATGTTCAGTGTCTTTTTATGTCTCTGTTTGCTATCGATATCTCCACTGTACCGTAAGTAGATATGTTTACTTGTTTCATTTTTCAAATTCCTTTCATATAATGATAGTAATTGTGCTAGTTACCATGACCATAATAGGGCTTTTTTTTTTTCAATTAATTGTAATTCAGAAATTTTAGCTTTGTACTTTTTTATTGTATGGGTTCTGTCAGTAGTGTTGACTTAATGACAGAATTTTCTGATGTTAACTGTTTATAGGCTGTTCTCTGCATGACCACTCAGACTTGAGAAAAATGCAGAATTTATCTGTGAATTTCAATAATGAAATCATCATGTTATTCGCACACACACACACACACACACACACACACACACACACACACAGAGTCTTTTTTTGTGCACATCTACAGTGTGCTGTAAATTTCCCCAAAAGAGGTAATTTTCTTGTGTAGGCTGATATTTTATTTTGAAATAAGCACTTTATTTCATAATTAACAATTAGCAACTTTCACCTTGTTGGACATTATCAAGTTCCATCACACAAAAACTTGTTATGCTTACACCATATTGTAATTCATACTGCCATGTGGGGAAAAAAGCAACATGTGATGGCATCGCTAATAAGAGTTCAGTACAACTGCTGTAGATACAGGCATAACTGTGACACATTTCAAGTCCATATTTAAAATGTAGTATGTAAAATAAGGGAAAGACAATGACTCACCTATAACTGATTGATGCGTGGAGCACAGAAACACATGACAGGAAACAGCATCCACACTAGCTTTCGAGCACTAGCTCTTTTTTTCTAGCAAGAGCACCCATAACCACGCAGACACCCAACCATGTGGAAATGTGTAACCCATGTATGGGTTTTGTTACTGTGCAATCATTGATAACAGTGTCAAAAACCTCAGTATTAGTAAAATCCTTTTGAGAACCAACTGTGACAAAACTGTCCCACCTAGTATGCAGAATATATGAGAGGTACTTCACCTGCTTCAAGAGGAATGTAATAAATGTAATGTCAAACAAGGCAGGTTCTGATAAATGTGAGTATTAGGAAACCTTCAGTTTAATGGTCGTACAGCCTAACTCGGAAGGCAGATAGAAGAAAGAGAAACATAGATTTATAACATTTGTAGATTTTGAAAATGTTGACAATGTTGAGTGAAATGCTCTTTGAAATTCGGATACAGGGATCAAAATGGTATCTACAAGTTGTACATAAATCATACTGTAGTTCTGAGAGTCAAAGGCGAGGGAAATGATTGAGACAGGGTTTGCTGATTGAACATTGACCAAGCAACAAAACAAAAACTAAGGCAAGATTTGGAAAAGGAGTTGACGTTAAGTGAGAAGACTTAAGATTTCCCAGTGACATAGTAATTTTGTCAAAGACAGCAGAGGACTTCGAAGTTCAGTTGAATGGAACAGTTAGTGTCTTGAAAAGCAGTTATATGATGAACATCAGCAAAAGTTAAGCAAGGGTAATGGATTCTAGTCTAACTGAATCAGATGGTGCTGTGGGAATTACATTAGGAAGTGATACGCTAAAGATTGTAAACAAATTTTCTTGTTTGAGCAGTAAGATAACTGATATGGCAGAAGTAGAGAGAATGTTAAGCACAGACTATCAATATCATGAAAAGCATTTCTGAAACATATAAATGCTTTAGCAGCTAACATAATTTTTTTAAGGGGAAGTCTTTTTTGAAATATCTCATATGGAATGAAACATGTATGATAAGCAGTGCAGACGAGAAGTGAATAGAATCTTTTGAAATAACGTGCTACAGAAGAATGCTGAAGATTAGTTGGGTAGATTAGATAGCAAATGAAGAAATACTGACCAAATTAGGGAGGTAAGAAATGCATGTTACAATCTGCCTGAAAGAAGGATTTTATTGGTAGAACATGCCTTGAGGCATCAGTGAATATTTTATTTATTAATGGAGGGATGTATGGGGAGTAAAACTGCAGAGAGCTTGAATGCAGCAAGTAGGTTCTGACAGATGGGATGTAGGATGCAGTAAGTATGAACAGATAAAGAGACTTGCACATGGTAACTAGCACAGAGAGCTGCATTAGACCAGTCTGGACTGAAGACCACAACAACAAATCACCATTAAAACACTCAAAACACAGTTTTTTATTTAAAACATGCTGGGGACATATTGCATCTACTTACATATCGACTGTATTAACATCGTAAAATGAAAGCTAACACCTCTGAAATGCATTGTGTTAAATCCTGCCTAGTTGTCAAAGATGGGGTGTCTAAAACATCTGCTTTCTCAGGTCATTAGACAACAATTCAAGCAAATCATATTAATGAGTTTTATTATGAAAAGTAAATAAAATACTTAACTTTGAGATGTATATGTGTGGATGGATGTGTGTGTGTGTGTGTGTGTGTGTGTGTGTGTGTGTGTGTGTGTGTGTGTGTGTGTGTGCGTGCGCGCGCGAGTGTATACCCGTCCTTTTTTTCCCCCTAAGGTAAGTCTTTCCGCTCCCGGGATTGGAATGACTCCTTTCCCTCTTCATTAAAACCCACCTCCTTTCGTCTTTCCCTCTCCTTCCCTCTTTCCTGACGAAGCAACCGTTGGTTGCGAAAGCTAGAATTTTGTGTGTGTGTTTGTGTTTGTTTGTTTGTGTGTCTATCGACGTGCCAGCGCTTTTGTTTGGTAAGTCGCATCATCTTTGTTTTTAGATATAACTTTGAGAATTACTTAGATTTGTCATAAGCAAAGGGCGACAGGCAAAATAAACAAGCTTCTTCAGTATATACAATTCCTAATACAAGTGAAGTAATACAGTTGATGCTTCTATTCAGATCGCTAGTCTTGAAGCTTCTCTTCGACTGGGCCACGGCCAGTCAGGTGCTATGCTTATGTTCACTTCACATAAGGGCCGCTGCTGTTGCGTTGTCATCCTGGAGAGGGGTCGGTCAGCGTGCAATTGGCTGACGTCTATCTTCTCTATCGTCCCGACTGGTATGCCGGCACTTAACTTTGTGCCGGAACACATTCCTCATAACATTCCTGGATAGAAATGTAGAAGCTAATACCCTAACACAGTATTATGTAAACTGGTGTAGGTGAGGACTGTAAAGAAGATAATGTTCCAATGTTTCATTTGTGAAT
Source organism: Schistocerca americana (assembly GCF_021461395.2). Taxonomy (NCBI): domain Eukaryota; kingdom Metazoa; phylum Arthropoda; class Insecta; order Orthoptera; family Acrididae; genus Schistocerca; species Schistocerca americana. The sequence continues at coordinate 106,991,431 of NC_060120.1, forward strand.
AGAATAGGAAGAATATGAAATGGCACTGCTAATATGCCAGATACCTAGACCACAGGTGACACAATACATTACAGAGACTATTGTTAACATTTACAGAAACTTGTTATAGTAGAGTCATTGTCAATGGATGAGGGGATACAAAGAACCTCAATGGTACAATGATGTGATTTGGTTCACGCACACCACCTCCTTGAATCTTACGTGTAGCTTTCTCAGGCTAATTTTATGGAATGAATGTGGAAGACATGAAAAATGGGGAGAGCAAATGACAGAAATGGAGGAGTACAGGAATTTATGGCAAGAACAGTTTGAGCAAGCGTAGTGGCAGGTGAATACACAATAAGACCTGTAAGACATCTGTAAGACCTGCCAATGCTCATATTCTCCTCCACTGATGTCCCCCTTTGACCATGTCCCTTGCGTCTCCCTGCCTTTGGCCTTCTCTCTACTTTCACCTATTTCTGTGTTCACCTTACCCACTCTAAGAACACTACTCATCCCAGTTGAAAAGCAGCATTGAGGTTTTGGGATGAGGGGAAGAACAATTGAGGTTTAGAAGGTGACGTAACTAGTATCAATGCATTATTGCTTATGTATTGTTCACCATTTCTTTTATAGTATGAAGTCATTTATATTCCTTTCAGTATCATTAATAATATTTGAGGAACATCTTCCTTTAGCAGTCAGCTCTGTAAAGCATCCCTTTTTTAGGATGAAAAATAGAGGTTAAGTACTTCCTCTATTTTTCTTCTACACCTGGTGCATTTCCTGCTGTAAGATTTGGAATAACTTTACATTGACTCAAGCATTTACATTTTCTTGGTATCGACCTCTCCATTTCCCCTGAAGAAAGAAGTGTTTCAAACATATTCAGTTGCTCTTTATTTTTTTTATCCCCCCACCCGTGCTTGACTGCTATGGCACCAAGTTTCAGTAATAGCATAGTGAGGGTCTCCAGGTTCAGGCATTTTAGTTTGTAAATTGTTAATAAAACAGTGCTTCATATTTGGATTGTATAAAACAGCCATTGATAAAACATAACACATTTTAATATTGAACTGTGAGAAAAGATATCCAACACACAAAGCTTTGACTTCACTCACATTTGTACAAGGTGTGAGCAAAAAGTAACAGGTATTTTTGTTTTTCTATAACTATCTGTATCTATTCATCATCATCAACAACTTTGTCCCTTTCAAAGTAATACCCCTGAGATATAATACATTGTGCCATTGCTTTTGTGATCTTGGAAGGACTTCTAGAACTCAGATTTCATTATGGTATCAGCCCCTTCAGCGATTCTGTTTTTATCTCATCAATGGTGTGGCAAAATAACATCCTGTCATAGTTCTCTTCAGCCTCAGGAGTAGAAAAAAGTCACAGGGGGCCATGTTTTGTAATACAGTGACTGAGGCAACCTAAGGGTTCCGTTTTTTGCCAAAAGATCATGAACGAACATTGATGTGTGAGCAGGAGCATTATTCCAAAGCAATTGTCTGTGTGGTTTTGCCTCAGTTCTGATTGTTTTCTTCAGATTGCTTCATGCAGATGGTGCATAATTTCCAGGTAGTATTCCTTGGGAGGTATTCCTTTTTGGCTGTATAACCATAATACAGGAACTCATGATGTACTATTACTTGTAATCAAAGAAAACAGTGAGAAGAACCTTGACATGTGATCGAACTTGTTGATTTTTTTTGTATTGGCTCTCCAGGCAGTTTCCATTGGGACGACTGGGCCTTGGTTTTGATATCATGCCCATATCCCTATATTTTGTCACTTGTTATAACCTTCTTTAGACGTTCTGGATTTTTGTTCACTTCATTCAGCAATTCCTGAGCAATGTTTTTTGTTGGCCAGAATTCAACTAGTTCAGAAAAGCTTTACTGCTACACGTTTTGTGCCCAAAACATCGGAAAAAGTTGTTTTGAGATGAGCCAAAGGATATGCTGAGTCATCAGCACCCTTTCTGATGGTGATTTTTCTAGAACCATTTTCTTTACTTCTTCCACATTGTCATCAGTAACTGATATGGTAGGGGCCTCCAGGGCGCTCATTCATTTTCAGCGTCTTCTCGACCCTCTTTGAAACGTTTATACCACTTATAAACTATTGTCTTACGCCTAGTACATTTACCAAAAGCCACAGTCAGCACTTTGAATGCGGTGCTGCAGATTATTCCTTTTTTCAAGCAAAATTGAATGCAAATTGTTTGATCCATTTTGAAAGTAAAAATTCACGAAGCACTCGAAAACACATATAACCTGTTTGGCTTTCAACAATTAACTGTATACTCAAAACAACTGGAAATGGGAGCATGCATCAGGATCATGTGTACCTACGAGATAAAAAAAAATAAAATTAGATGTATAAAGCCCGCAAAATTAAAAAATTCACGATACTTTTTTATCACACTTTTTATGAATATCTATTTCGGAAATGTGTGGTGTGTTATCAAGGGAGATGTGCATGATTGACATAATGTTTCAACAGAGTTATTGGCAGTCAAGAACCACTCTCCATTTTTCACAGCTAACCAGTTGAGACCATTTTATTTTTCATTTTCCTTCCATAAATCCTGAAACTGACCAGTGCTTTCAAAACCTGTGCATTATGAAAATTTGAAAAGGAGTAGAATCATTAGTAATATTATTGAATCATTTTTGAGAGTAGATGATTCATTTTGTGTCCAGAGTTTCATTTAGTAATATTTAATTCAGGAATGTTTACTCGGTTTTATGCAGTTATTTACGTACCCCTTTTTATTTCAGTATCAAGAACTCACATCCTTAATACAAATGCATGAGGCCCAAGGAGAAAACAACAAGCAAGGTTCATCTGCATAAAATGTAACAGTATTCTTCAGATTATTTTATTATTTGTTAGCTGTTTCAATGATTGTGTATATTTCTCTGCTACAATAAATTACAATGAAAGAGTGTCTGTTTTTATTGGAATGCTGTACGGTTTTTTAATTTTTCTGTAAAAATAATGATTGAAATTAGGTTGTGTAATACATCTGAATTATGTCATATGTGCAGCTTATTGAAATTATACAACAAGATAATGACAAAATTTCTTCGGAATGATATTGTCACTGCTTTCAGGTGAGGTATGCTGCTGTTTTTGTTGTAAATTTATGAATGTGACACAAAAAGTATTTCTCCAATCCCACAAAATTCGTCCACAGGCAGCCACAATTCATTTTCTGCAGAGAGCTCAGAAGGTGGTGTCCTGAAAGTATACATGATCAGTTAATATATGTGATCAACTAATATGAATGTTGTATGTACACTGCGCGCGAGCTGTCTCCGGTGTTGCACAGGAACCTGTACCCCATATGCAGGCCCGAATCACTGCATGACCCACTGGCTCATTGCTAAGATTTGGCATATTGGTTTTAGGTGCAGCCTCAGAAAGAAGTCCAAGAATATCCTTGTATCATTTGGCACATTACGCTGGTGTGTCAGAAGCCACTGCTCGTAAATCTGCGTGCAAACCGAAGCCCTACAGAATAATAATATTGCAGTGACTGACCTAGTCAAGTACTGTTGTTAGATGTCAGTACTGCAGCTGTCTGTTGCCATCTGTGCATTATGGGAGATGTTAATCCTGAATTGCTCTTCTATAAAGAAGCATGGCTGTATGTCAACTTGTAAACAGTGAGTGTTGGAGTTCCAAAAAATCCTCATCAGTTAAATCAGGATCCTGTGCATGATTTGAAAATAGGTGTGTGGTGAGAAATTAGTGCAACATGAATTCTTGGGCTTCTTTACATGGCTGTTTCTAATTCTTCTAGTTCATGAGTGGTAAAACTGGTTTCTTATCTGCCCAATCAGTGGGCAGCAGCAGCATCATACAGTAGTATCAGTTCTGGTGCATCACCTGAGTCAACACTTGCTTGTATGTGAAACAGCCTGTGTTCATTGGCTACATGTGTCCCAATAAAGCACGCAAAATTACTGCACAGATGTACGTTTGTGACTAGTTTAAATTGGTTGCTGGATAGGGACTCGAACCCAGATCCCTGCCTTTCATAGGCTGTGTACTACCAACTATGTTATCAATGCACATGTCATGGACCAGCTGAAAGTTTTATTTTGTCACGTGTTTTGCACCATACCTTCCATGTTTCAAAGGTGCGGAGTAAACAAGTGACTGCCTGAAACATTAAGGTAAGAATGGATAGTGAAATTGGTATTTCACTGCCTCTAAAAGACAGGGATCCAATTTAGTCATTGTCCAGCATAAATTTTGATGTGGTGCAAGTGTGAATTTTGCTGCTAAAAAAGTAATTTTATTTAATGCACAGTATAGTTTCTTACCCAAAAGTTATCCAATGGAAAGTGCTGCATTTTTCACAAATGTGTTGTTAATTGATGGTTGTACTATCTTACCGTAATAGTCACAAGAAAAGCCAAATGCTGCATTAATTGCTATAAAAATTTTATTTTTTATTTTTGATAAAATAGGTAGTTTGTTGAAGTAGTTAATAATACTGCACTGTATCCATAATAATAAGCAAAAATGTTCCCAGCTCTTGTTGATTCCATTGCATTACAAGAAAAGTCAGTGGAATTTGTAGATATAACAATTAAATGAAGGAACAAAACGTGTAGTGAAATTTTGCTGTTGTATAACACCGGAGGGGTAGACGTTTATGACCACTACAAACCACAAGATTGAATGTTGCCTGGTGGCATTGCAGGCATGTAGCATGGTGAGGAGTGTACGGGAATCAGAGGTAAATGGGGAATTATTTAGCATTTATACAGGCTGCAAATGGTGAAATCCGCCAACATATCTGACATTGACAATGGCAGATTTTTGTGGCTGACCACTTGGGAATGAGCACCTCAGAAATGGCAAAGCTGGACAGCTATTCACACGCTACTTTTGTGAACATCTATGGAAATTGGAGTGACAGTGAAAGCCTGAGTAGGGGACAAGGCACTGAATGTCCACACCTCATCGCAAAACTTGGTGGTTGGAAACTTGTCTGCTCTTTAAAGCAGGATAGGTGGCACTCTGTGGCAGATGTGATGACAGAGTACAGTTGCTGGTGCAGGTGTAAGTGTTTTGGAGTGCATCATTATGCAAACATCGCTGAACGTGGGGCTACACACCAGATGGTCCTTAATGTGATCCCATGTTGGCCCAATAACATTGTCAGTTGTGAGTGCAGTAGGTATGTGATTGTAGAGATTGGACTATGGAGTGGAACAATGCCACTTGATTGGATGAATCATGTGTCGTATTACACCACATCAGTCATCGTGTCCAGATATGCTGTGATCCAAGAGAACGGCTGCTCGAGACATGCATCGTGCCGTGGATGCAGGTGGTTGTGAGTAGTATCATGGTTTGGGGGAAATTCACCTGAGCCTCCATGGAACCTGTGGTATTAATTGAAGGCAACATGATAGCTGTAGACTATCTGAACATTAATGTGGATCACCTTTATCTCTTCATACTTGTCTTCCCTGATAATAGTGGCACCTTCCAATAGGATAACTGTCTATGTCACAAAGCTATAATGCTTTCAGAACCATGACTGTGGACTTACATTAGTGCAATGACAACTGCACTCGCCCGTTCTGAACACGATGGAACCCATTTGAGATGCTACTGGATGCCAGCTCCACGTGCAGACCTCCAGCTCAAAATGTTTGGAAATTGTGCAGAATCGTCTGGTGCCACAAACATCTAGAAACGTCCTATGGATTTGCTGAATTAGAACCATGCAGAATTGCCACTATATTCCACTTGAAAGGTGTACCAACACACTTATAATCAGATGGTCACAACATTGTGGCTGATCAGTGTGTATTTGATAAACATTCACACAAAACTATTCAGATCCAGTGTGACATTTCTCTCCACAGTCTGTCTTAACTCTACTTGGTCATTCTCAGATGTACCCAGGACATCGCAACATTTGATTTAGTATTGTGGTTTGGCATTTTTCGGTCTGCACAACTCTCTTCGGTTCAGTAGAATCGTGGTGTCAGCATTGTGTACCCTTCTACATCTACATCTACATTGATACTCCGCAAGCCACCCAACGGTGTGTGGCGGAGGGCACTTTACGTGCCACTGTCATTACCTCCCTTTCCTGTTCCAGTCGCGTATCGTTCGCGGGAAGAACGACTGTCTGAAAGCCTCCGTGCGCGCTCTAATCTCTCTAATTTTACATTCGTGATCTCCTCGGGAAGTATAAGTAGGGGGAAGCAATATATTCGATACCTCATCCAGAAACGCACCCTCTCGAAACCTGGCGAGCAAGCTACACCGCGATGCAGAGCGCCTCTCTTGCAGAGTCTGCCACTTGAGTTTATTAAACATCTCCGTAACGCTATCACGGTTACCAAATAACCCAGTGACGAAACGCGCCGCTCTTCTTTGGATCTTCTCTATCTCCTCCGTCAACCCGACCTGGTACGGATCCCACACTGATGAGCAATACTCAAGTATAGGTCGAACGAGTGTTCTGTAAGCCACCTGCTTTGTTGATGGACTACATTTTCTAAGCACTCTCCCAATGAATCTCAACCTGGTACCCGCCTTACCAACAATTAGTTTTATATGATCATTCCACTTCAAATCGTTCCGTACGCATACTCCCAGATATTTTACAGAAGTAACTGCTACCAGTGTTTGTTCCGCTACCATATAATCATACAATAAAGGATCCTTCTTTCTATGTATTCGCAATACATTACATTTGTCTATGTTAAGGGTCAGTTGCCACTCCCTGCACCAAGTGCCTATCCGCTGCAGATCTTCCTGTATTTCGCTACAATTTTCTAATGCAGCAACTTCTCTGTATACTACAGCATCATCCGCGAAAAGCCGCATGGAACTTCCGACACTATCTACTAAGTCATTTATATATATTGTGAAAAGCAATGGTCCCATAACACTCCCCTGTGGCACGCCAGAGGTTACTTTAACGTCTGTAGACATCTCTCCATTGATAACAACATGCTGTGTTCTGTTTGCCAAAAACTCCTCAATCCAGCCACACAGCTGGTCTGATATTCCGTAGGCTCTTACTTTGCTTATCAGGCGACAGTGCGGAACTGTATCGAACGCCTTCCGGAAGTCAAGAAAAATAGCATCTACCTGGGAGCCTGTATCTAATATTTTCTGGGTCTCATGAACAAATAAGGCGAGTTGGGTCTCACACGATCGCTGTTTCCGGAATCCATGTTGATTCCTACATAGTAGATTCTGGGTTTCCAGAAATGACATGATACGCGAGCAAAAGACATGTTCTAAAATTCTACAAGAGATCGACGTAAGAGATATAGGTCTATAGTTTTGCGCATCTGCTCGACGACCCTTCTTGAAGACTGGGACTATCTGTGCTCTTTTCCAATCATTTGGAACCCTCCGTTCCTCTAGAGACTTGCGGTACACGGCTGTTAGAAGGGGGGCAAGTTCTTTCGCGTACTCTGTGTAGAATCGAATTGGTATCCCGTCAGGTCCAGTGGACTTTCCTCTATTGAGTGATTCCAGTTGCTTTTCTATTCCTTGGACACTTATTTCGATGTCAGCCATTTTTTCGTTTGTGCGAGGATTTAGAGAAGGAACTGCAGTGCGGTCTTCCTCTGTGAAACAGCTTTGGAAAAAGGTGTTTAGTATTTCAGCTTTACGCGTGTCATCCTCTGTTTCAATGCCATCATCATCCCGTAGTGTCTGGATATGCTGTTTCGAGCCACTTACTGATTTAACGTAAGACCAGAACTTCCTAGGATTTTCTGTCAAGTCGGTACATAGAATTTTACTTTCGAATTCAATGAACGCTTCACGCATAGCCCTCCTTACGCTAACTTTGACATCGTTTAGCTTCTGTTTGTCTGAGAGGTTTTGGCTGCGTTTACACTTGGAGTGGAGCTCTCTTTGCTTTCGCAGTAGTTTCCTAACTTTGTTGTTGTACCACGGTGGGTTTTTCCCGTCCCTCACAGTTTTACTCGGCACGTACCTGTCTAAAACGCATTTTACGATTGCCTTGAACTTTTTCCATAAACACTCAACATTGTCAGTGTCGGAACAGAAATTTTCGTTTTGATCTGTTAGGTAGTCTGAAATCTGCCTTCTATTACTCTTACTAAACAGATAAACCTTCCTCCCTTTTTTTATATTCCTATTAACTTCCATATTCAGGGATGCTGCAACGGCCTTATGATCACTGATTTGCCATTTGTTCTTGGTATGAAGGACATGCATAGGTCCATTGGCTGTTTGCACCTAAAGGACCAGTCTAGTCTGAATGGGAATGACAGAAGAGAGGGATGAGAATTCTTAATACCTATTATGCAGTTGTATAATTGACAGGTACTGCAAATTTGCTGTGAACTACATTACAATACCATGCAGAAAGAAATTGAAGATTTAGTTGATACTAAAAGGGCCAAAAATTACAATGACCAACAGAAAGGATTCATTGTTTGTTCTGTACATTACAAAGCACTTTGTGCTAAATTTGCATGTGTGGAGCACATGAAGGAATTGGTAGTACAAATAGTAAAATTTTTGAAGTTGCGGCATTATTCCACTGTTGATTGCACTGTTGTCGATGGAATTGATAGAAGTGTGTGGAGACATTATATATTACTGCAAAGAATGTTGGTTATGCCAACAGGCATAATTTAAAACCCACTGTTGTCGAATTTACAAAGGAAAAAGGCATGCAGGAATGAAAATTAGAATGTATGGAGTAGATTGCAAACCTCTCATTTTTAAGTAGACTTGCCTACACACTGTCCACAGTTAGGCATTGCGAGCTGGGAAACAACTTATACGTGATTTTGTTGGGGGTGCATTTAAAAAGAAAATCAACGTTCTGAGGAAACTGCCAATCTTACATCTGTTTTCAGACAGACTGCCATTTCATCTGAAAGTGCCCCTGTGCATGTGCATGTGCAGATGTAACTGATTGATCTGAAAAATGTAATTCCTATTTTAAATCAAAATCCTTCTATGTTAAAACTGCCTAGGACATCTACATTGTTTTCCTCAGGCAGAGTTTCCACATCTTCATAATGAGGTTGCAAAAGTGTTACAATGTTTTGATCAACACCTTTTTTTTATTGTGAAACTAAATAAGTCACAATTATGTTACTACATGAACACAAAAATCTGTGAAATTGTCTGCATCTGTCTGTATGCCAATCGTTTGTACCAGATAAACTTTATATTACGTCTTCAGCGCACTGAAAATAATCAAATAACACTGAAAAGTTGTTCTGTTTGTGATCTGTGTTGTTGAGTAATGGGAAACATAAAGCCACATCACATACAGTGTAACTGCATTGCCATTTAAATGCAGTGCATTCGCAGTTTCCCCCTCTTCACACTCAGTGTACATGGCAGTGGAGGAAAGGTGCAGCCAGGTTGATTGCTATAGCACTTGTGACAGGACACAGCTCACAAGCCAAATTCTTGGCCACTCATGACTACAGGAAGCCTTTGGAGATTGAATCATTGCCCCCAGCTGTAAAAGTCTCATCCTCAGTGGAAGAATAAGTCTCCCAGTTCTGTACATGCCACAAATCGTAATGGAGTCATTGGTAGGGATGCTTCCACTCATGCCCCCATCCCTTCCTCTCTTCCACCCTATGCAACAGCCCCATGTTGAACCCTAGGCACTACCACCCCTCTGAACTGTCTGAAAGAGGGAGGGAAGCTAATATCCTGCCACTCCAGCAGTATAGAGACAGACTTAGAAAGTGGCAGGTGATGTTATTTGTGTGGCACAGTTCCCTTTTAAGCTGCCGCAAGTCACATGGGGGTGACTATTGGTCCTTTACTGGAAACTGGCATTTTGAATCTCAACATTGAAGCTTTCGTTATGTTAATTCTCTAATAAAACTTATCTCACTGTACTGGTCCTGAAATTGGACTTGAAACTCTGATTGTGTAAGACAGTTCTGGCTTTGTTGTTAGTACTGATTTGGGCTTGGGCTACTTGCAGCAATAATTTCAATTCTCTAAGGCATTTTAAGCCATTGCCAGGAATCGAACCTGGGCCCTTCCATTATAGTTGGAGTCACGAATGATGGCAGTCAAGTTTAGGCTTATTCTGCACACCTACATTATGCCTTCTTTGACAGCCAATGAGCATTCAGGAGTGTTCAGAGCACTCTGCTCTGAATGCCATAGCTAATGTAAACATTAAATGTGACCGTAGCAAATTGTTTAGTGAATTTTTATTCCATTTGTTGCAAGCTATCATCACTGATGGTGGTGGTAAGTGACGCTTTCTGCATAAGTAAGAGAGAGACATAATTTGCAGGATATATGCTTTCTTCAAGCGGAAAGCAAGAGCATGCGTCTACCCTAACTGTTGTTTGGAATCGTCAGCAATGCAAAACCTTTTGTAGATCTGACTGAAGAAAATTGCTGTGCTGATCATGCAGCAGCTACTGAAGTGGACTGATTTCCTGCTTATCACAAGCAGCTGCCTGAAACAATTTGGCTATCCGTGGACACTTCCTGAACAGGCCCGAACTTCCAAATGTCACACTGTCTACATTCCTATACCATAGTCCCCTCCCCTACATTCATCACTTAATGCTATCAGTTTTACTCTGTATTCCCGTACCAGTGAGAATGAGACAATGAAGAATCAAGTCCCATGACATTATTGTCTAGTGTAGGGGTTCCCAAACTTTTCCTCTGATAGAACACTGAAAATCCTGGTACTTTGCTGGAACACTTTGTTTATTATGAAGGTTAATAAAATGAACAAAATTTCAAAAAATTAGAAAAACTTGTTTTATTAAGCAATTACTTCAATTTTTAAAAATGAGAAAAATGTTGGAAACAAGCCACATTATTAGTAGTTATTTGCAGAGTGCTTATTCACTTCCCACAGAAACATGGTGTTCCATGAAGCACAGTTTGGGAAAACCTGGCCTCGTGCCCAACTCGGCATATAACATTACAAGTAAAGAAAAAATGAAGGCAGAAGTGTAAGTCTTATAAGACAAACCAGATATGGAAATTTTCTAACCCTCATATTGGCACGACATCATGTGTCATATACGCAGTAATTTATTTTCCCTCATAAGAACTTTTACTTCAGCATAGTTTTCTTTGTGACCTTTGAGATTTCTTTGCAATGTTGATCATTTCTAGACTCCCAAACTTCACATTTTACACCCAAGTTGATGTTATCATTTACCTCATGATGTTTTATAATTTGATGCACCAGGCAGCAAGCAACATAGATCTGCATTTTACATATTTAAGGAACACAGGTAGGAAAGTTATTGAAATAGCATGAAAAGTCTTCACCTGACTGTATTACAACTTTTAAAAGGCACTATCCCTGTCTTTAGTATTTGGTTGACTAAGATAACTTTATAGGTGCAAGTGTTCAGATGACAAATTTTACATTAGATCAGCAGATGATCAAACAATTGAATGTTCGGATCACTATAAACCAGTCTCAACAATACCTGATCACGTCGTCATTTGAAATTGATGGGTGAGACTGATGGTAGATGTGTCTACTTACATTTTATATTTGATGTGAAAACGAGAATATTTTGTAGGCAAATGTAAGATAAATATCAAAACATTCAGAATGTGCATGACATCGTAAGTAATTCTAGCAAAGTTATTCCAATGTCTTCCATGACCATCTTTGTTGTCAGAGTTGCAACAGTTGTTAAATGCAACAGAAAAAAAAGCTCTATGGAAATGTCTCTGTCACAAGAGATAATCTGATCTGTAATGACATCTTTGCAGCTGACAATATTGGTTATGTATTGAAGCTTGCGACATTCCTGAAGCAAGATTCACAGTGCTGACATTTTTTGCTAGGTATCAAGAATTCTTGAAGCCATGCAGATTGAAGCCAGACAAACGTGTGGTTCCTGAAGAGGGGCAGCAGCCTTTTCAGTAGTTGCAAGGGCAACAGTCTGGATGATTGACTGATCTGGCCTTGTAACAATAACCAAAACGGCCTTGCTGTGCTGGTACTGCGAACGGCTGAAAGCAAGGGGAAACTACAGCCGTAATTTTTCCCGAGGGCATGCAGCTTTACTGTATGATTACATGATGATGGCGTCCTCTTGGGTAAAATATTCCGGAGGTAAAATAGTACCCCATTCGGATCTCCGGGCGGGGACTACTCAAGAGGATGTCGTTATCAGGAGAAAGAAAACTGGCGTTCTACGGATCGGAGCGTGGAATGTCAGATCCCTTAATTGGGCAGGTAGGTTAGAAAATTTAAAAAGGGAAATGGATAGGTTGAAGTTAGACATAGTGGGAATTAGTGAAGTTCGGTGGCAGGAGGAACAAGACTTCTGGTCAGGTGACTACAGGGTTATAAACACAAAATCAAATAGGGGTAATGCAGGAGTAGGTTTAATAATGAATAGGAAAATAGGAATGCGGGTAAGCTACTACAAACAGCATAGTGAACGCATTATTGTGGCCAAGATAGATACGAAGCCCACACCTACTACAGTAGTACAAGTTTATATGCCAACTAGCTCTGCAGATGACGAAGAAATTGAAGAAATGTATGATGAAATAAAAGAAATTATTCAGATTGTGAAGGGAGACGAAAATTTAATAGTCATGGGTGACTGGAATTCGAGTGTAGGAAAAGGGAGAGAAGGAAACATTGTAGGTGAATATGGATTGGGGGACAGAAATGAAAGAGGAAGCCGCCTTGTAAAATTTTGCACAGAGCACAACATAATCATAGCTAACACTTGGTTTAAGAATCATGAAAGAAGGTTGTATACATGGAAGAACCCTGGAGATACTAAAAGGTATCAGATAGATTATATAATGGTAAGACAGAGATTTAGGAACCAGGTTTTAAATTGTAAGACATTTCCAGGGGCAGATGTGGAGTCTGACCACAATCTATTGGTTATGACCTGTAGATTAAAACTGAAGAAACTGCAAAAAGGTGGGAATTTAAGGAGATGGGACCTGGATAAACTAAAAGAACCAGAGGTTGTACAGAGATTCAGGGAGAGCATAAGGGAGCAATTGACAGGAATGGGGGAAATAAATACAGTAGAAGAAGAATGGGTAGCTTTGAGGGATGAAGTAGTGAAGGCAGCAGAGGATCAAGTAGGTAAAAAGACGAGGGCTAGTAGAAATCCTAGGGTAACAGAAGAAATACTGAATTTAATTGATGAAAGGAAAAAATATAAAAATGCAGTAAGTGAAACAGGCAAAAAGGAATACAAACGTCTCAAAAATGAGATCGACAGGAAGTGCAAAATGGCTAAGCAGGGATGGCTAGAGGACAAATGTAAGGATGTAGAGGCCTATCTCACTAGGGGTAAGATAGATACTGCCTACAGGAAAATTAAAGAGACCTTTGGAGATAAGAGAATGACTTGTATGAATATCAAGAGCTCAGATGGAAACCCAGTTCTAAGCAAAGAAGGGAAAGCAGAAAGGTGGAAGGAGTATATAGAGGGTCTATACAAGGGCGATGTACTTGAGGACAATATTATGGAAATGGAAGAGGATGTAGATGAAGATGAAATGGGAGATATGATACTGCGTGAAAAGTTTGACAGAGCACTGAAAGACCTGAGTCGAAACAAGGCCCCCGGAGTAGACAATATTCCATTGGAACTACTGACGGCCTTGGGAGAGCCAGTCCTGACAAAACTCTACCATCTGGTGAGCAAGATGTATGAAACAGGCGAAATACCCTCAGACTTCAAGAAGAATATAATAATTCCAATCCCAAAGAAAGCAGGTGTTGACAGATGTGAAAATTACCGAACAGTCAGTTTAATAAGCCACAGCTGCAAAATACTAACACGAATTCTTTACAGATGAATGGAAAAACTAGTAGAAGCCAACCTCGGGGAAGATCAGTTTGGATTCCGTAGAAACACTGGAACACGTGAGGCAATACTGACCTTACGACTTATCTTAGAAGATTTGTAGACTTAGAGAAAGCTTTTGACAATGTTGACTGGAATACTCTCTTTCAAATTCTAAAGGTGGCAGGGGTAAAATACAGGGAGCGAAAGGCTATTTACAACTTGTACAGAAACCAGATGGCAGTTATAAGAGTCGAGGGACATGAAAGGGAAGCAGTGGTTGGGAAGGGAGTAAGACAGGGTTGCAGCCTCTCCCCGATGTTGTTCAATCTGTATATTGAGCAAGCAGTAAAGGAAACAAAAGAAAAACTAGGAGTAGGTATTAAAATTCATGGAGAAGAAATAAAAACTTTGAGGTTCGCCGATGACATTGTAATTCTGTCAGAGACAGCAAAGGACTTGGAAGAGCAGTTGAATGGAATGGACAGTGTCTTGAAAGGAGGATATAAGATGAACATCAACAAAAGCAAAACAAGGATAATGGAGTGTAATCTAATTAAGTCGGGTGATGCTGAGGGAATTAGATTAGGAAATGAGGCACTTAAAGTAGTAAAGGAGTTTTGCTATTTGGGGAGCAAAATAACTGATGATGGTCGAAGTAGAGAGGATATAAAATGTAGGCTGGCAATGGCAAGGAAAGCGTTTCTGAAGAAGAGAAATTTGTTAACATCCAGTATTGATTTAAGTGTCAGGAAGTCATTTCTGAAAGTATTCGTATGGAGTGTAGCCATGTATGGAAGTGAAACATGGACGATAAATAGTTTGGACAAGAAGAGAATAGAAGCTTTCGAAATGTGGTGCTACAGAAGAATGCTGAAGATTAGATGGGTAGATCACATAACTAATGAGGAAGTATTGAATAGGATTGGGGAGAAGAGAAGTTTGTGGCACAACTTGACCAGAAGAAGGGATCGGTTGGTAGGACATGTTCTGAGGCATCAAGGGATCACCAATTTAGTATTGGAGGGCAGCGTGGAGGGTAAAAATCGTAGAGGGAGACCAAGAGATGAATACACTAAGCAGATTCAGAAGGATGTAGGTTGCAGTAGGTACTGGGATATGAAGATGCTTGCACAGGATAGAGTAGCATGGAGAGCTGCATCAAACCAGTCTCAGGACTGAAGACCACAACAACAACAACAACATGTAGATTCAGCATAGTTTATGGTTTCTTGAAGCCACTCTTACTATGTCTGGTCATTAGATAGGAAAAATATCTGTACAAGGAGACAACAATTTCTGTTATTGATACAACATGACAAACTTCATGAAAATTAAAGAGTTTGAGGATGGTGTTTTATACAGTTCCATGATAACAACCTAGGCTGTGCAACACTTGTCAACCTTCTCAGATAATTTCTTTCACACCCTGCAATGTAGCATCTCTGGAAAATGTCATATGTCATGGGCACTCCTTTTTTGTGATTCTTTCTCATATTTTATTGAATCCCTGTTCCAGTCAACCACAGCTTTAGTGAAATACAGTTCTCATCACAATGGCACACATTTTGTGGTGAATATCCATTGTGGACAGTCCCTTGTCCCACAACAAACATACAATTATGCACTTTTTTAGGAGGGTACATTAATGTAGCACATATGCTGCAGGTCAGTAACTGTTGACTGTGACATACTTTGTATTATATATTACCCATTTATATGCTGCAACCTGCTAGCTACACAGAGGTGCAAAATTTAAAACTTTATGCTGTATTCTGATTTACGACTTACATATTGATGCACCAATGTAGCATATGCATACCTATGATAAGTGCAAAGTAGAGAGAGAGAAAGAATAACACTTATCTTGGAGGGTTTAAAGAGAAAATAAATATACTGATAATGAACAAAGATGGATGATAAATTCCTGAATTACTGAGAAATTCATGTTTCTCACCTATTTTAATCTGCTTATTAAGCATTTGCTTCATTTATCTGGTGATATATATACATATGTATGTATCTTGAAACTATAGTACCTGGTGTCTAATCCAATAGAACCAGTGAAGCTGTCGCTGGCACCATGAATTTTCAGCCAGCATGTGCCATCACTAGCATCGTGGTACACTTCACCAATAGTATATATATGCCTTCTTCTGAATTCAGGAGATGTATGCTGTAGTGCAGAAGAAATATTTTAAAGCCTGTTCCACATATAAGAGGTTAATTACAAACTGCCGCTTACTGTCATACACAGGGTTGCCAAAATACAACTAACCTTCAACCAAACACCAGTTCTAACACTAAGCAATCACTGTTAAATATACTGATAAAGATTTTTGCATAACAAAGCATGTTTTATGAGTTCATACACCAAAAGAAGTTGAACCAGGAAGTATTTGATGAAATGAAAAATTGAGGATCAAAATGTTACAATACTACTTCTTTCAAAGAAGCAAAATTGTATTTTCTTTGTTTGGTCTGAAAGCTTTCACTCATGCTCTGCTGAAAATTTGAAAGAATAAAGATGTAGATCATTCTGATCATATTCTGACATGGCTATCTTTTTAATTTCCACCTGTTCTGTTAAACAGCTTTGCATTTCTTTCATACTTTTCTGCAGGTTGCTTGAGCAGTGCTTTTTAATGTTCAGACTGAATTCAATTAATTTCTTGATGATAGCTTTGCTGTTTGGATTTCATTGTTATGAAATGCCAAAAACATTTTTAAGGCCAGTATTATTGTGACCACCTTCGTGAAGTAATGGAAGGGTACTGGATATTTTACCTGTGTTGTAAGACAATTATGAGAATTATATGATAAACAACTGGAAACTGATGATTGGGATTTCACAAAAGAAGTTTTTCAAGAAGTAGTAACTTCTGACTAAAATCAGAAATATAGCTTTGCAGAAAAGGTTAGTTTCTGACATAAATATGCTCAAATAAACAGTGAGCAACATGTACAGGAAGGATAGGTATGGTGGAACTTCACACAGCGAGCATAATTCATTCCAGAATCTTACTTGTAGTGTGAAATACTCATTAAGCGAAACAATTTATTCTGTATAAATTAATGTACAATATGATAAAGCGTTGCATTTAGAAAAAGTACTAAAAGTTTTATCTTATACATTCCATTTCTTCAAAGAAAGTTGCACATACAGTATTATGTACTGTATTATTCACAATACGTAACTAATTCAGAAAATTGCATGCACAGTATTATGTACCGTATTACTCACAATACATAACTAATTCTTTTTTACTAGGAAGCTATCTATAGTCATTTGTTTTTGGCAAAAATGTGACACAGCATTACTGTCAAATAAATGTATAGTGTATGTTGCCATTGCTTTAAAGGGGTGGTGATTTTCAATGTGTGATGCAACCAATTCCCATACATTCAGCATTTCTCTTACTGTGCCAGAAGATTGCTGCTTTGCTATTACCACCTTCTCCTCCTCCCCTGAAGAACTTCTCTCGATAACTTCCTGCTGTGAACCACACTGCAACTCCATAAGCTCCTTGATGGGCATTTCTTGGCTGTGATGTTCCATAAGCTCATCAGTGTCACTATTATCCACCACTAGTCCCATGCTCTTGGCCAAAGACACAATCTCGTTGACTAAAAGCTCCACAGATACTGACTCCAATGCCTCTGAGTCCCATTCGACAATGCATTCCGGACAGAGCGTCTTCCAAGCAAAAGAGAGAGTTCTCTTGATAAGACCTTCACACACCTTTTTGGTCATCTTGACACAGGCATCAATATTGAAGTGACATTTCCAAAGAGAGAGATTGGTAGCTTCAGTCAACTCAGAATAGTGCCCAAAGAGTGCTTTAGTGTAGAGCTTTTTAAAGTTAGAAATAATCTGCTGGTCCGTTGGCTGGAGTAACAGAGTGGTATTGGGAGGCAGAAACTGGATCTTGAGGAATTGAAATTCTTCAAGGTGGTGGTCTTGTAGGCATGGAGAATGGGCAGAAGCAATGCCCATAACAAGCCAATATGAAGTGGCAGTTATCTCTAGCAACTGTTTTTTCACCGAAGGACCAAACACTTCATTTATCCAATCACAAAAAAGATCACACGCCATCCAAGCCTTGTTGTTGGACCTACACATCACATTTAACCTTCTCTTCTCGACTTTACACTTCTTGAAACCTCATGGAGTTTCTGAATGGTAAACAAGCAGTGGTTTAATTTTCAAATCGCCACCTGCATTGGCACAGAACAGCAGTGTGGTCTTTCATTGGCTTGTGCCTGGCTAATGCATTATCCTTTGCTGTTATAAAGTTATGCTTCAGCATCATTTTCCAGAACAGACCTGTCTAGTCACAATTAAAAACCAGTTGTGGCAGATAACCCTCAATATCTACAAGCATTTTGAAGTTGCTAATGAAGTTCTCTGCCATCTTTGGGTTGGGGCTGGTTGCTGTGCCATACCTCAATGCTGTGGATACCGGTTCTTCTCTGAAACTTCTCTAACCACCCATGGCTTCCCTTCAGTGCTTCTTCGGCCACTGATGATCTTGGCATCTTCTAAACAAGGTTGGCAAAAATCATTCTCACCTTCTTACAAATGATGTTCTCACTAATAGTGTCGCTTTGCAATTGCTTTTCATTTATATATATAAGGAGCAACCTTTCAACATCATCCAGAACATGAAACCTTCATTCAGATACTTTTGTTACTCCCTTTGAAGCATCTATCTCCTTAATCTTGTCCTTGTTCTTGAGGATAGTGCAAATAGTTGATGTAGGCCAATTGTATCTGCGTACTACACACCATGTTCACATTTTTCATTGATTTTATGTTTCATTTCTAAGGTCATTTTCTTTCTCGTATGGACATCGTCTTACGGCTTTATCTTCGGATACACTTCTACAAAGGCTATTAAAATTTGCATATGAAAAAACACTGTGTGAACACAAGCTTAGAAAAATGTACGATCACAAGCTGCACTAAGATGGTAGCAGAAAGTGCACTAAACCCTTACTGCGGTATGTACTAAAGACATTGTTCATACGCCACTGCCGACAATGAAAGGTGTTCATATTGTTGAACATTTCCTCTGCTGTGCGTGAATGACTGGTGACATCACGCTAAATCGTCATCACTTTTTATGCGAAACACCACTCATTAAGCGAGTCATGTTTTTACAATTTGTTTTGCACATTATGGGAGGTGCTCGTTAAGTAAGGTTCCCCTGCATTGTTCGCAATTGAAATGAACATTAGTGCTTCTGTAGATTTACAATTAAAAGTAGGAGCTTGAGAAGTTTACAAGGACAGTGTTCCAAGTTTTTCCAGGAAGTTATTTATGTTGCAAAGAATCAGACATATGATATTAACCTGCTAGGAAGTTTCATTATACATAGTTTTTTAACATTCATATTAATCTTAGAAGAAAATGTATTCTATGGCTGGTGCCACATTGAGCTTCCCGTATTCCAATTCCTTCGATCATGCCACTCCCCTCCTTGTAGTGCTCTGGCACCCATTGCGTCCTGAACCTCTCAATTCCAGCTCCTCTTAGGTCATCCACGCTTTCTGCTGGGGTCAATTACCACCTTTCTTCGGCCATCAGCTATTGTCCATCCTTTCTAGATGTCCATACCTCTTTAGAAGTTTCACCTCTATGGTGTCTGTAATTATTTTGACAGCATAGCTTGTCTAATGTTGGTATTTGGTTCATGGTCCAGCTTTGTTTTCAACAACTGAATGATATATCACCTGCTTGGTCCTTTTGGCTATTTTGTTATTATTAAATTCAAATTCAGTTGTCGTATGGTCCTACAGCCTTCCCCTATTTCATTATTTATGTCATCTTCATTTTTTCTGTTTGATGACATAACAGCCTGGTGCTTAAAAGACTTACATCCCCTGATCTTATGGGCTCCAACTTTGAGATCCTCAGTGGCATTGTCACCAACCTTTAAATATTCAGTTTTTGTTAATTTAATTGTGAAGTCCCATCTTTCATACTCCTCTTTTAACTTCTGAAGCATGTACTCAGCATCATCCTGGTCTCCTCCTACAGTGACCTGATCATCAGTGAAGAGAAGTGTGTACAAGATTTCACCCACACATGGACTCCCATGCCTCAAAATTTGTACCTTCAGGTGTTAAGTGTTTCCTTCGCATAGATTGGTGTGTTTGTATGTTTCAGTTCTACGGGGTGTCCCAGGAGGAGTGGTCATTCGAAGCAAAAAAGTCTATTAAACACGGGCTCTATAATGCATACTTAAGACCTATAAGCACTTCTTCATCTCTGATACTGTGAAACGAATGTCTTCTACTGCAAGCTCTTTACTTTCCAAAATTTCAGAGGAAATAGGAAAAATTGTCCTGTAAACATGGACTCTGAAGTGCATATCTTAAGAGCTATGAGTACTTGTTTAATAGGAGAAGTGTATTTCATAGAAGCAAAGATGAACTATTGCTTATAGCTCTTAAGATATATACTTTAGAGCCCATGTTTACTAGACTTCTTCTACTTTGAATGATCATTCCTGTCATATCGCTGAAAACTGACCATTTTACCTGGGACACTCTTGTGTATCGACTTGAATGATGGAGCATTCAACACGTGTGTTTTTGTGTAAATTTACTCAGCAAAAAATTGTGTCACAAATTTTGTCTTTAAATGATGGTTGGGTTTTGCTTTAAATACAAGTATATTTGTTATTCGTATTTAAAGCAAAACACAATTATAATTTAAAGACAGTTTGTGATGCAATTTTTTGCCGAGTAAATTTATACTTCAAGTACAAGTATATTTTATAGTATATATGGTATATTTTATAGTATAAGTATTTAAAGTATATTATACTTTAAACACAAATATATTTGTTACAAGAAGAGAATAGCTTTCAAAATGTGGGGCTACAGAAGAATGCTGAAGATCAGATGGGTGGATGACATAAGTAATAGGAGGTACTGAACAGGATTGGGGAGAAGAGAACCTTGTGGTAGACTCATTCTGAAGCATCAAGGGATCACCAGTTTAGTACTTGAGGTAAGCATGATGGGTAAAAATCATATAGGGAGACCAAGAAATGAATACAGTAAGCAGATTCAGAGAGATGTCGGTTGCAGTAGTTACTCCAAGATGAAGAGGCTTGAGCAAGATAGAGTAGCATGAAGATTTGCATCAAACCAGTCTTTGGACTGAAAACAAATAACTGCTAAGTCATTCACGAATTCTAAAGTTTTCACAAAAGCCAGTAAAAATTAAAATGAGATTAATATGTAAACTTTCATTAGAACAGTCTTCCAAAGATTTAATGAAATCATTGATCAACTTGAAAGAACTACACCAATCCACAATCTGTTTTCCTATCTTAAAATAATTTAGAAAGTAGCATCACAGGCTCATCAGTACATACCTTCACATTGAAACCCATGAAGGAACCATTTTTCCCCCCTTCTGTGACTACATTCAGTATTTCGTTGAGGTTATCTTCATAAATTTCTACTTCCTGACATTTATAACTTGTTAGACACTGCAGTCCTTCTGATACATTCGCACCATTTAGATTATCGTAAGACTCATTTAGTCTGAAATAAAACATGTATGAAAATTATTCAAAGTATGTAATTCTTAATTTATGACTTATTAAAGATGCGCATGTACAGGAAAATCATAGAAACTTTTAGAGATAAGAGAAACAGCTGTATTAATGTCAAACTCAAATGGCAAGCCAGTACTAAACAAAGAGGAGAAGGCCAAAAGGTGGAAGAAATATAGACTGAAGGGGTTTACAAGGAAACAAACTTAATGACAATATTATATAAAGAAAAGAGGAATTGAATGAAGGTCAGATTGGAAATGTGATAGTGTGAGAAGAATTTGACAGAGCACTGAAAGACATAAGTCAAAAGACATCACTCCCTCATAATTATTGAGATTCTTGGTGGAACCAAACATGACAACACTGTTGCACTTGGTATTAAAGACATAAATTTGACAGGCACAGTACTCTCAGATTTCAAGAGGAATGTATTAATTGCAAAACCAAAGAGTGCTGGTGCTGAAAGGTGTGAAGATACCAAATCATTAGTTTAATAAATCATGATTGCACAATGCTACAACAAATTATTTACAAAGGTTTGCAAACTCTGGTATATGCCAATGTGGGGAAGGATCGTTTTGGGTTTTGGAGAAATAAAGAAACACGTGAGACAATACTGCAATCATATCTACATCTATAGGACTGCTCTGCAATTCACACTTAAGTGCCTGGCAGAGGGTTCTTCAAACCACCTTCAGACTATTTCTCTGCCGTTCCACACACTAACAGTGCATGGGAAAAATGAACACTTAAATCTTTCTGTATGACCTCTAAATTCTCTTATTTTATTGTGATGATCATTTCTGTGAATGTAGGTTGGTGACAATAAAATATTTTCACACTCAGATAAGAAAGTTGGTGATTGAAATTTTGTGAAAATACGAGGGCAGTTCAGTAAGTAATGCAACACATTTTTTTTCTCGGCCAATTTTGGTTGAAAAAACCGGAAATTTCTTGTGGAATATTTTCAAACATTCCCGCTTCGTCTCGTATAGTTTCATTGACTTCCGACAGGTGGCAGCGCTGTACGGAGCTGTTAAAATGGCGTCTGTAACGGATGTGCGTTGCAAACAACGGGCAGTGATCGAGTTTCTTTTGGCGGAAAACCAGGGCATCTCAGATATTCATAGGCGCTTGCAGAATGTCTACGGTGATCTGGCAGTGGACAAAAGCACGGTGAGTCGTTGGGCAAAGCGTGTGTCATCATCGCCGCAAGGTCAAGCAAGACTGTCTGATCTCCCGCGTGCGGGCCGGCCGTGCACAGCTGTGACTCCTGCAATGGCGGAGCGTGCGAACACACTCGTTCGAGATGATCGACGGATCACCACCAAACAACTCAGTGCTCAACTTGACATCTCTGTTGGTAGTGCTGTCACAATTGTTCACCAGTTGGGATATTAAAAGGTTTGTTCCCGCTGGGTCCCTCGTTGTCTAACCGAACACCATAAAGAGCAAAGGAGAACCATCTGTGCGGAATTGCTTGCTCGTCATGTGGCTGAGGGTGACAATTTCTTGTCAAAGATTGTTACAGACGATGAAACATGGGTTCATCACTTCGAACCTGAAACAAAACGGCAATCAATGGAGTGGCGCCACACCCACTCCCCTACCAAGAAAAAGTTTAAAGCCATACCCTCAGCCGGTAAAGTCATGGTTACAGTCTACTGGGACACTGAAGGGGTTATTCTGTTCGATGTCCTTCCCCATGGTCAAACGATCAACTCTGAAGTATATTGTGCTACTCTTCAGAAATTGAAGAAACGACTTCAGCGTGTTCGTAGGCACAAAAATCTGAACGAACTTCTCCTTCTTCATGACAACGCAAGACCTCACACAAGTCTTCACATCCGAGAGGAGCTCACAAAACTTCAGTGGACTGTTCTTCCTCATGCACCCTACAGCCCCGATCTCGCACCGTCGGATTTCCATATGTTTGGCCCAATTAAGGACGCAATCCGTGGGAGGCACTACGCGGATGATGAAGAAGTTATTGTTGCAGTACGACGTTGGCTCCGACATCGACCAGTGGAATGGTACCGTGCAGGCATACAGGCCCTCATTTCAAGGTGGCGTAAGGCCGTAGCATTGAGTGGAGATTACGTTGAAAAATAGTGTTGTGTAGCTAAAAGATTGGGGAATAACCTGGTGTATTTCAATGCTGATTAAAACAACTCCTGTTTCAGAAAAAAATGTGTTGCATTACTTATTGAACTGCCCTCGTATCTGGCTCCAACAAAAAACGTCTTTGTTTCAATAATTAACACACCATCTTGCTCATCGTATATGTGACACTCCTTACCCTCTTTTGCGATAATACAAGCTGAGCTGCACTTCTCTGAACTTTTTCAATGTCCTTCATAAATTCTATCTGGTAAGTATCTCATATAGCATTGCAGTACTCTAGCAGAGGATGAACAAGCGTAGTGTAGGCAGTCTCTTTAGTAGACCTCTTGCACCTTCTAAGACTGTTCCAATTTAAGTTGTTCGTAATTATAATTCCTGGCTATTTAGTGAAACTGGCAGTCTTTAAATTTGAATGATTAATTGTGTAATCAAAATTCAACTGTCAGAGACAGCAAAGGACTTGGAAGAGCAGTTGAATGGAAAGGATAGTGTCTTGAAAGGAGGGTATAAGATGAACATCAACAAAAGCAAAATGAGGATAATGGAATGTAGTCGAATTAAGTCGGGTGATGATGAGGGAATTAGATTAAGAAATGAGACACTTAAAGTAGTAAAGCAGTTTTGCTATTTGGGGAGCAAAATAACTGACGATGGTCGAAGTAGAGAAGATATCAAATGTAGACTGGCAATGGCAAGGAAAGCATTTCTGAAGAAGAAATCGAGCATAGATTTAAGTGTCAGGAAGTCGTTTCTGAAAGTATTTGTATGGAGTGTAGCCATATATGGAAGTGACACATGGACTATAAATTGTTTGGACAAGAAGAGAATAGAAGCTTTTGAAATGTGGTGCTACAGAAGAATGCTGAAGATTAGATGGGTAGATCACATAACTAATGAGGAAGTATTGAATAGGATTGGGGAGAAGAGAAGTTTGTGGCACAACTTGACTAGAAGAATGGATCGGTTGGTAGGACATGTTCTGAGGCATCGAGGGATCACAAATTAAGCATTGGAGGGCAGTGTGGAGGGTAAAATTCGTAGAGGGAGACCAAGAGGTGAATACACTAAGCAAATTCAGAAGGATGTAGGTTGCAGTAGGTACTGGGAGATGAAGAAGCTTGCACAGGATAGAGTAGCATGGAGAGCTGCATCAAACCAGTTTCAGGACTGAAGACCACAATAACAACAACAACAACAACCGATTTCATGTTGTACTCATGTGGATGAACTCACACTTTTCCTTATTGGGAGATAATTTCCACTTTTCACACCATTCATCACACCATTCAAGTATCATATCTAAGTCATTTTGTAATTGGTTTTGATCTTCTGATGACTTTACTAGATGGTAAATGACAGCATCCCCTCCCAGGGGACACTGCCATGTAGTAGGCACCATCAGTGCCAGGCGGGAGGGCTTGTGTGCTTCCGTGGAGTCGAGAGCTGTGCTGACGGTAGTGTAGCTACTGGCAGGTTCATCAAAGCCAGATTGGTCTCGACTGAGGAGCCAGACAAAGTGTGTCCAACAACATAGGGCAGGGAGGGCTCTAGTGGTGTAGTGAAGCCAGCTTCCCTAGTGGAATAAACCTAATACGAATCCTGGTCCTCCAGGCTGGGGGTTGGGCATGGAGCTAACAATCCTGCCTCGTAAAAATTTTATACCGTTACTGAAACACATAAGAGAGCAAAATGGACAGACACCTCGTTGACAACCTTTCACTTGAAAACAAGAGCAAGAGTGGGGTTTTGGAATGTAAGAACGATTTTACTGGCGATACTTGGACTAAGCGAAACATGATGGAATGGTTTTGGGAAATTCAGGCTAAGAGATGGAAAGACACTTCTGTGTTCTGGGAAAGAGGAAAGAGAAGACATGAAAATGGAGTGGGTATACTACTGACAAGAGAAGCAAAGAGAAGCTAATGCCAATCTCAGATTGGATCATTACAGCACAATTCAAGACCTGAGTAAGAAATATACACTACTGGCCATTAAAATTGCTACACCAAGAAGAAATGCAGATGATAAAACGGGTATTCATTGAACAAATATGTTGTTGTTGTTGTTGTTGTTGTTGTGGTCTTCAGTCCCGAGACTGGTTTGATGCAGCTCTCCATGCTAATCTATCCTGTGCAAGCTCCTTCATCTCCCAGTACCTACTGCAACCTACATCCTTCTGAATCTGCTTAGTGTATTCATCTCTTGGTCTCCCTCTACAATTTTTACCCTCCACACTGCCCTCCAATGCTAAATTTGTGATCCCTTCATGCCTCAGGACATGTCCTACCAACTGATATCTTCTTCTAGTCAAGTTGTGCCACAAACTTCTCTTCTCCCCAAACCTATTCAATACCTCCTCATTAGTTACGTGATCTACCCACCTAATCTTCACATTCTTCTGTAGCACCACATTTCGAAAGCCTCTATTCTATTCTTGTCCAAACTATTTATTGTCCATGTTTCACTTCCATACATGGCTACACTCCATACAAATACTTTCAGAAACGACTTCCTGACACTTAAATCTATACTCGATGTTAACAAATTTCTCTTCTTCAGAAACGCTTTCCTTGCCATTGCCAGTCTACATTTTATATCCTCTCTACTTCGACCATCATCAGTTATTTTGCTCCCCAAATAGCAAAACTGCTTTACTACTTTAAGTGTCTCATTTCCTAATCTAATTCCCTCAGCATCACCTGACTTAATTCGACTAAATTCTGTTATCCTCGTTTTGCTTTTGTTGAAGTTCATCTTATATCCTCCTTTCAAGACACTGTCCATTCAGTTCAACTGCTCTTCCAAGTCCTTTGCTGTCATCGGCGAACCTCAAAGTTTTTATTTCTTCTCCATGGATTTTAATACCTACTCCGAATTTTTCTTTTGTTTCCTTTACTGCTTGCTCAATATACAGATTGAATAACATTGGGGAGAGGCTACAACCCTGTCTCACTCCCTTCCCATCCGCTGCTTCTCTTTCATGTCCTTCGACTCTTATAACTGCCATCTGGTTTCTGTACAAATTGTAAATAGCCTTTCGCTCCCTTTATTTTACCACTGCCACCTTTAGAGTTTGAAAGAGAATATTCCAGTCAACATTGTCAAAAGCTTTCTCTAAGTCTACAAATGCTAGAAACTTAGGTTTGCCTTTCCTTAATCTTTCTTCTAAGATAAGTCGTAAGGTCAGTATTGCCTCACGTGTTCCAATATTTCTATGGAATCCAAACTTCTACCAGTTTTTCCATTCGTCTGTAAATAATTCGTGTTAGTTTTTTGCAGCTGTGACTTATTAAACTGACAGATCGGTAATTTTCGCATCTGTCAACACCTGCTTTCTTTGGGATTGGAATTATTATATTCTTCTTGAAGTCTGAGGGTATTTCGCCTGTATTGTACATCTTGCTCACCAGATGGTAGAGTTTTGTCAGGACTGGCTCTCCCAAGACCGTCAGTAGTTCTACTGGAATGTTGTCTACTCCCGGGGCCTTGTTTCGACTCAGATCTTTCAGGGCTCTGTCAAACTCTTCACGCAGTATCGTATCCCCCATTTCATCTTCATCTACATCCTCTTCCATTTCCATAATATAGTCCTCAAGTACATCGCCCTTGTATAGACCCTCTATATACTCCTTCCACCTTTCTGCTTTCCCCTCTTTGCTTAGAACTGGGTTTCCATCTGAGCTCTTGATATTCATTGACATTGGACAAATATATTATACTAAAACTGACATGTGATTACATTTTCACACAATTTGGGTGCATATATCCTAAGAAATCAGTACCCAGAACCACCACCTCTGGCCGTAATAACGGCCTTGATGCGCCTGGGCATTGAGTCAAACAGAGCTTGGATGGCGTGTATAGGTACAGCTGCACATAGCTTTAACACAATACCACAGTTCATCAAGAGTAGTGACTGGTGTATTGTGGTGAGCCAGTTGCTCAGCCACCATTGACCAGATATTTTCAATTGGTGAGAGATCTGGAGAATGTGCTGGCCAAAGCAGCAGTCGAACATTTTCTGTATCCAGAAATGCTCGTACAGGACCTGCAACATGTGGTCGGGCATTATCCTGCTGAAATGTAGGGTTTTGCAGGGATCGCATGAAGGGTAGAGCCACGAATCGTAACACATCTGAAATGTAACATCCACTGTTCAAAGTGCCGTTAATGTGAACAAGAGGTGACGGAGACGTGTAACCAATGGCACCCCACACCATCATGCTGGGTGATACACCAGTATGGCGATGATGAATACACGCTTCCAATGTGCATTCACTGTGATGTCTCTAAACACGGATGCGATCATCATGATGCTGTAAATAGAACCTGGATTCATCCAAAAAAATGATGTTTTGCCATTCGTGCACCCAAGTTCGTCATTGAGTACACCATCGCAGGCACTCCTGTCTGTGATGCAGCGTCAAGGGTAACCATAGCCATGGTCTCCGAGCTGATAGTCCATGCTGCTGCAAAGTTGTTGAACTGTTCATGCAGATGGTTGTTGTCTTGCAAACGTCCCCATCTATTGACTCAGGGATCGAGACATGGCTGCACGATCCGTTACAACCATGCGGATAAGATGCCTGTCATCTCGACTGCTAGTGATATGAGGCTGCTGCGATCCAGCACGGCATTCCGTATTACCCTCCTGAACCCACCGATTTCATATTGTACTATCAGTCATTGGATCTCGACCAATGCAAGCAGCACTGTCGCGATGCGATAAATCACAATCGCGATAGGCTACAATCCGATCTTTATCAAAGTCGGAAATGTGATGGTACCCATTTCTCCTCCTTACATGAGGCATCACAACAAAGTTTCACCAGGCAACGCCAGTCAATTGCTGTTTGTGTATGAGTAATTGGTTGGAAACTTTCCTCGTGTCAGCACGTTGTAGGTGTTGTCACTGGCGCCAACCTTGTGTGGATGCTCTGAAAAGCTAATCCTTTGCATATCACAGCATCTTCTTCCTGTTGGTTAAATTTCATGACTTTAGCATGTCATCTTCGTGGTGTAGCAATTTCAATGGCCAGTAGTATATATCTTATGCAGTGTTATGCACCCACAGAACAAGCAGACACCCAAGAATAGGACAATTTCTATGGACAATTGGGAGAGGTTCTAGCCAGGATCAAACACAAAGATGTAAAAATCATGATGGGAGGCCTCAATGCCAAGATTGGTTGTGAAAATGAAGGGCTAGAGAAAGTTATGGGAAAACACAGTACTGGAGTCCAAAATGACAACAGCGAGCATTTTATTGATATGTGCCTTAACAACAGGCTGGTTATTGGAGGATCAGTGTTCTCACACAAACTCTGCCACAAAATAACATGGCTCTCACCAGATGGCAACACACAAAATCTGATCAATCATTTTGTAATTAGCCAGATGTGGAGGCATTCCCTTCTTGATGTCCGAAACAGAAGAGGTGCTGACTGCGGAAGTGACCACCATCTTGTAATAGATGAAGTATGGTTAAAGATTGCTGCTGCTGGTAATCAAGATGCAAACTGCATGCAGAAAAGATTCAATATTAGAAAACTTCAAAACAAGGACATTAGAAAAGAGTTTGTGCTAGAGTTGAAAAAATGTTACAGTCAGTTTGGAGGATCAAAGTGAGGAAGAGGCAAGTACACAAGTGGAGAGGAAATGGAATAAAATCAAGAAAAATTTCCTAAATTCCAGTGAGAAGGTATTAGGATTCCAGGACACCAGAAAGAAGCTATGGATATCTGATCATACGTGGCAGAAGATTGAAGAAAGAAGAGAAATACAGGCCTTGATCAACCAGTGTAGGGACAATGAAGAAAAACAGCACCTTAGGGCAAGGTACAATGAAGTTCATTGGCGAGTGAAGAGAAGTGCTAGATCTGATAGAAGAAATTGGGTAGAACAGCTTGCAGAAATTGCTCAAGAGGCAGCAGAAAGGGGCAATTTGAAAGAGCTATATAATATCACCAAACAGCTGTCCCAGAAAAGCTTTAGCGAAAGTAAGCCAGTGAAGTCAAAAGAGGGTGAACTGTTGACCAGCAGTGAGGAGCAGCTAAACCGATGCACAGAATGTGGTGTCACCGCCAGACACCACACTTGCTAGGTGGTAGCTTAAATCGGCCGCGGTCCATTTAGTACATGTTGGACCCGCGTGTCGCCACTGTGTGATCGCAGACCGAGCGCCACCACAAGGCAGGTCTCGAGATACGGAATAGCACTCGGCCCGGTTGCATGACGACTTTGCTAGCGACTACACTGACGAAGCCTTTCTCTCATTTGCCAAGAGACTGTTAGAATAGCCTTCAGCTAAGTCCAGGGCTACGACCTAGCAAGGCGCCATTAGCCTTACATAGTTTGATAGTTATCATATGAAATGTCTCATCAAGAATGCTGTATTCGCATCAAAGAATAAAAGATAAGTATTCGAGGAGCTGCATACTTTTCTTATGAGAATTCACTACTTATCCTGTTCCAGAATTCACGCCCGTCTGCGTTAGATAGCGTGCATTTCGGCCGCCTCTATCTACAAGGTGTTGGCACATTTACCAACACATCACAGAATATTTCAGTTGAGGTATTCAACATGACCCTAATCCATCAAGAAGAACAAGAGCAGGAGGGACTAGACCAATAGGAAACGCCTGCACTGTAAATCAGTACTCATCCTCCCAGCAAGAGTGAAATTATCAATGCTCTTAAAAGCTGCAAGAATAACAAGGCACCTGGTGTAGACAATGTGGTGGCAGAAATGCTCAAGGTAAACTATGGAGTTACAGCAGATATGTTACTGCCCCTGTTCCAAGAAATCTGGAACACAGAAACCATCTCGGAAGATTGGAGGAAGGGAATCCTTATCATGTTGCCCAAGAAAGGAGACCTGACAAAGTGCAACACACTTTCGTCAATACCCAGTAAAGTATTTTATAGATTGTTTTAAACTGTCTCAGAGTGCCCACAGGTAGTAAGCTCAGGAAAGAACAGGCTGGTTTCAGATAAAGCAGATCATGCACAGACCAAATCAACGCCTTGAGGATCACTATTGAGCAATCCATGGAACACTGCTCTCCTTTGTATCTGGCTTTTGTTGACTTTGAAAAAGCCTTTGACAGGGTGCAGTGTGAAGCCATCTGGAAAACAATACAGAGTTATGGAGCACCTCCAAAGATAATCAGTATCGTGAAGATGATGTACAGAGAATATATTTGTCAGGTGAAACATGATGGGAATCTCTCAGAACCATTCACCTTAAATTTTGGAGTAAGGCAGGGTTGTTTGCTTTCATCACTGCTGTTTTTGCTGACATTAGATGGCATCATGAAGAAGGTAACCAGGGAGAAAAGGAGAGGTATACAGTGAACTATATATGATAGCCTGGAGGACAACATCTGCCTTCTGTCCCACACTTTCAAGGATATGAGTGAGAAGCTTAAGGAATTGGAAACAGAAGCTCAGAGAGTTGGAGTAAAAATAAACACGGCTAATACTAAAGAGCTTAGGATGAACAGTAAAAGCAAGAATGCACTAGCTGTGAAAGAAGAGGGGGTGAAGAGCGTTTTTTATCTGGGAAGTATTGTTTCCAAAAATGGAGGGGTGATAGAAGACGTTGAAAGTAGGATCAAAAAGGCAAAAGGGGCCTTTGCCCAGCTGTGACCAGTTTGGACGTCTTGTGAAATGATGTTCAAGGTAAAGCTTAAAATCTTTGACTCAAATGTAAAATGTGTTCTCTTTTACAGGTGTGAGACGTGGAAGGTGACAGCACAAATTAAAACAAGAGTACAAACTTTCATTTCATCAATAAATATTTGAGGATGATTCTGGGATTATGCTGGCCAAATGTTATCTCAAACCAAGAACTATGACAACACACCCAACCATGGGAAGCCGAGATAAATGTAAAAGAAGGGAAATGAAGATGGATTAGACACACCCCGAGAAGAGGCCCCCAACATATTCCAAAGCAGGCCTTAGAATGGAACCCACAAGGAGCAAGGAGGACAGGCAGGCCGAGGTCAACTTGGTGCAGGACTGTTGTAGCTGAGGTGGCAGCCGTTGGCCAATCCTGGAGTAACATCAAGAAGATGGCAACAAACAGGGTCAGCTGGAGAGCTCTAATATGTGCCCTATGCTCCATATCAGAGTAAAAGGAATTAAATCAAGAAGTAAGTCAAATGACAGCATCACCTGCAAACAAAGAGAGCTTTCAGATTATCTCCTAAATCGTTTATGTAGATTAGGAACAGCAGAGGGCCTATAATGCTTCCGTGAGGAATCTCGGATGTCATTTCTGTCTTACTCATCAATTTTCTATTGATTACTATGTGCTGTGATCTTTGTGAGAGGAAATCTCAGATCCGGCAGCACGGCTGAAGTGATATTCAATAGGCACAAAATGTGATTAGAAGTCTCTTACAAGAAATAGTATCAAAAGTCTTCTGGAAATACAAAATTATTAAGGCTTTTGTCACCACTTGTTGAAACCTAGAAATGCGGAATCAATTTGAGATCCCCAGTCAATAGCACTCATTACTTAGTGTGAATAAAGAGCTAGTTGTATTTCACAAGAATGATATTTTCTGAGTCCATGCTGACTGTGTATCAATAGACCTTTGACATAATTCATAATGTTCAAACACAGTATATGTTCCAAACTCCTACTGCAAATAAACATTAGTGATATGGGCTTGTAATTCAGCTGATTACTCCTGCTTTCTTTCTTGAGTATTAGTGTGCCCTGTGCAAAATTTCAGTCTCTTGGTATGAATTTTTCATCTAGCAAGAGGTTGTATATGACTGCAAAGTACAGAGTTATTGTATCAGAATACAGAAGACTTGTCTTTACTAAGTGCTTCACTACACCGAGGATATATGCTTCTAAGCTACTTTTGTTGACTTGTCTTAGAATGTACAGTGAGGAAAGGCAAGCATGTATTTATAGCATCAGCAGGTTTAGAGAAGGCTTTTGACAATCCTGACTGAAATAAACTCTTTGACAATTTGAAAGCAGCAGCGATAAAATACAGGGAGCAAAATGTTATATGCAGCTTGTACAGACACCAGACAGAACTTATAAGAGTAAATGGACATGAAAGGGAAGCAGTAATTGAGATTAGAGTGAGACAGGGTTGTAGCTCATCCCTGGCTCTATTAAGACTGTTTCTTGAGCTAACAGGAAAGAAAAACTAAGATATTGTAACAGTCATGCACAAATATGCCAAAGCAAAAGTACAAATGTAAATTGTGTGT
The DNA here is from genome assembly GCF_021461395.2 of Schistocerca americana. NCBI lineage: Eukaryota > Metazoa > Arthropoda > Insecta > Orthoptera > Acrididae > Schistocerca > Schistocerca americana. The sequence goes on from NC_060120.1 coordinate 107,024,192, forward strand.
GTGTGTGTGTGTGTGTGTGTGTGTGTGTGTGTGTGTGTGTGTGTGTCTGAGGGCACACGAATGACCCATAAACTGGTGGTGACAAATAAATTGTAAAAGAAAGCAGCTCAGGTGGATCTTATTACAACAGTATACACATTTTACACAGTTTAAAAAAGATGCTGTTGGAGACGGCAAAGGGCACAGAAGATCAGTTGAACAGGTTGGAGAATGTCTTCAAAAGATGTTACAAGATGAAAAAAGTAAAACAAGAGTAATGGAATGTAGACTGACACACTAGGTAATGTTGAGGGAGTTAGATTATCCCATGAGACATTAAAAATAGTCTATGAGGTTAGGTACTTCTGCAGTGAAATAACTTAACAATGTCTAAAGTAAAGAGGATATAAAATGCAAATGCAATGGCAGGAAAATTCCTTCCAAAAGAGAGTTATAAAATTTGAGTGTTAGGTAGTCCTTCTGAAACTACTTGTCTGGAGTGTACAACAAGTGAAATATGGATGATAAACAATACAGAAAAGTAAAGGATAGAAGCTTAAGAAATGTAGAGCTACAGCACGATGCTGAAGATTATATGGTTAGATCGAATGACTAATGAAGAGTACTAAATGAATGGAATGGAAGAAATGAAGTTTATGGTAGAATGGTTTGATTGATGGGACGCATCGTGAGGCATCAAGAAATCATCAGTATGGTAATGGAGGCAAATGTGAGGAGTAAAGACTGTAGAGGGAGGCCGGAACTTGACAACAGTGATTATGTTCAATCAGCTGTAGAGTGCAGTAGTTATTTGGAGATGAAAAGGCTTGCACAGGATACACCAGCATGGTGAGCAGTGTCAAACCAGTCTTTTTACTGAAGACGACAGCAATAACTACTACTACTAGTACTATTACTCACAAAACCTATCTATGAGTGACACTCTGAAGGTATTGAGTAGGGCTGCATTCTGATGCACTTTTACCTTCCCAAGAAATGTGAATGATAGCAACAACAAATCTAATTGAATTGAGTTTCAACAATATGAAATAATATGAAATGATGGAAGGGTTTGTATCACCTTCAGATCTGTAGATTAAAAAGAAAAGAAAAAAAAAAGAACAGCTCCTTGAGTACATGCATCTTCTCATGTTTATTCTGTTTTGCATGTGCACTGTTTTTACATTGAAGGAAGAAATTTAAATATGAAACAAATTTTCTCGAAGGTGAATTTTCTTGCTTACACAGAAAACCTGTTTCATGTAAAGATAATTATTGAAAGGATGGCTAATGTTTCTACCAGCAGTACTCACATTACAGACCAGGTCACATTCTATTTGGGTTATTTCTTTTTTTAGAAGTGAAATAAACATTCCACATGTGTAATTTTGAATCTCTATAAGTGACTATGTCTGGTTACAACAATTATTGAACAACTACGTGGAGGAGGTATGTATTAAGGCAATTTATGGAAGTGGTTTGGGAAGTTGTATGTAAAGGATTGTTAGTGGCGCCAAAGTTAGTATCCATTTACTTGTGGAAGACACAAGAACTGAAGTTGAGGGTGGCAAAGCAAAAGCAGAAATGCTTAACCCTGTTTTCAAATGTTCCTTTACAAAAGAAAACTTGGGAGTATTGTCCCAGTATAATTCTTGTACCACCGAAAAAGTAAGTGAAATAAATATTAGTAATGTCAGTGGCATTGAGAAGTAGCTGAAATCGTTAAAATTGAACAAAGCTCCAGGGCTCAATGGCAACCCTGTCAGATTCTGTACTGAATTTGCAGCTCAGTTAGCACCTCCTTTTAACTATAATGTGTTGTAGATCCCTCAAACAAAACACTGTGCTGAGTAATTGAGAAAAAGCATGGGTCACTCCCATCCAATATCTGTAACATCCATTTGTTGTTGAATCTTAGAACATATTCTGAGCTGAAACATAATAAGGTATCTCATATGAAATGACCTCCCCATGCCAACCATAATAGATTCCAAAAACATCGATTGTGTGAAACCCAACTCGCACCTTTCACATGTGACACACTGAAAGCCTTGGCTCAAGGCAGTCAAGTAGTGCAGTATTCCTCAATATCTGAAAAGCATTTGACTCAGTCCCACATCTACACTTATTATAAAAAGTGTGATCATATGGAATATCAAGCGAAATTTGTGGCTGGACTTAGTATTTTTTGGTAGGGAGGATGTACCAAGTTTCTGGTTGGAGAGTCATAGACAGATGTAGTAGTTATTTTGGAAGCGCCCCAGGGAAGTATGTTGGCAGCCTTGCCATTTATGTGGTATATTAACGACATTGCAGATAATATTAATAGTACCCTCAGACCCGCTGCAGATAATACAGATATCTATAATAAAGTACTGTCTGAAATAAGCTGCATAAATATTGAGTCAGATTTTGATAAGAATTCAAAATGGTGCAAAGATGTGTAACATATTTTAAATGTTTAGGAATGTAAAATTGTGCACTTCATAAAATGAGAAAACATAGTATCGTATGATATATCAATGAGTCGGATCTCTCTCTTCACCACTACCATTCCCCGCAGTCCTACATTCTAAATGCTTCCCAAAAGTCCATAAACCCAACCACCCAGGATGCCCTATTGTGGCCAGGTGCTGTGCCCTGAGAATCTCTGCTCTTGTAAAACACCACCTTCAACCTATTACCCAGAACCTACCCTCCTACATAAAAGATACCAACTATTTCCTCCACTGACTCTCCACAGTTCCTGTCCCTTTACCACATGGTACGTTGCTCGTCACTATTGGTGCCACCTCCCTTTACACTAACATTCCTAATGTCCAAGGCCTTACTGCTATTGAACACTACTTTTCCCAACGCCCAACGGATTCCAAACCAACAACCTCCTTCCTAGTCACAATGACCAACAATATCCTCACCCACAATTACTTCTCTTTTGAAGGCATTACCTACAAACAAATCCGGGTACAGCTATGGGCACCCGCATGGCACCATCGTATGCCAACCTATTCATGGGCCATGTAGAGGAATCTTTCCTAAACATCTGAAACCCTAACCCCTAACCTGGTTCAGATTCATTGATGACACCTTTGCGATTTGGATTGAGGGTAAGTACAACTTCTCTACATTCCTCCAGAACCTCTTCAGCTTTTCCTCCATTCACTTCACCTGGTCCTTCTCAACTGAACAAGCCACCTTCCCAGATGTTGACCTCCACCTCAAAGATGGCTACATCTGTACCTCTGTCCATATCACTAATCAAACCCACTAAGCACCAGCAGTACCTCCACTTCCAACAGCTGCCACCTGTTCCATACCAAGAAGTCCCTTCCATACAGCCTAGCCACCCGTTGTCGTCGCATCTGTAGTGATGAGCGGTCCCTCTCGAAATATACTGAGGGTCTCACTGAAGCCTTTACAGACCATAATCATCATCCCAACCTTGTACAAAAACAGTCACCTGCCACCTCCCAAAGCCTCACCATCTGGCCACAGAGGAGAATTCCTCTCATAACTCAGTACCACCCAGGACATTCTCTGCCAGGGTTTCAACTACCTCTCGTCATGCCCTGAAATGGGAAACGTCCTGCCCATTATCCTTCCCGCCCCTCCCACAGTGATATTCTCCCATCCACTGAACCTACACGATATACCCATCTATCCCTACACAACCCCTTCTCCCAACCCCTTACCTCATGGCTCATACCCCTGTAATATGCAAGACGTGTCCCACACATCCACCTCCCCCCCTCCCACCACCACCACCACCTACCCCAGTCTGGTCACAAACATCACCTGTCCCATCAAAGGCAGGGCTACCTGTGAAACCAGTCACATGACCTACAAGCTAAGGTGCAACCACTGTGTTGCAAAGGTGCAACCACTGTGTTGTATTCTATGTGGGCAAGACAACCAACAAGCTGTCTGTCTGCGTGAATGGCCACAGGCAAATTGTGGCCATGAAACAACTGGACCACCCTGTTACAGAGCATACCACCCAACACGACATCCTTCATTTCAATGACTGCTTCACAAACTGTGCCATATGGATCCTTCCCACCAACACCAGCATTTTTTGAAATGCAAAGGTGGGAACTCTCCCTGCAAAATATCCTACATTCCCGTAACCCTCCTGGCTTCAACCTTCGTTAGTCATCGCCCTCACTCATCTAGCCCCTAAAACCTAGTCTTTTTACTTCTCTCCTTTTCCACTACTCCCCCCCCCCCCCCCCCCCCCCAAATCTCTCTCCCCTGCCTTTCTAACCTCCCGACTGCACCGAGCTGCCCTATCCTCTCCCCACCTCACCCCTGCATGCTCTCCAGCAGCACATCACCAGCACATCACCATCCCCCACCCCTACCCTGCTATCCCTCCCCACTCCAGCCTCCTCCTTACCCCCACCCAGTTGCCTCTCCCATCATACACTGCTGCTGCTGTTACTTGTAGCAGGGCTTCAGCTGCCAGAGACTATGGTCATGCGTGTGTTTGCGTGAGTGTGTGTCGTCTATTTTTGACAAAGGCCTTGTTGGCCGAAAGCTTTTGTGACATTCTTTTTGTTGTGCCTTTCTGTGACTCAGTATCTCCTCTATATCATGAGTAGCATCTATCCTTTCCATAATATTGTTACAATGTTCATATAGGCTCAGTCATGGTTAAAGCAGGTGGTGACTCAAGTTTATTGGTAGAATACTGGTGAAATTTAATCAGTCTACAAAGGAGATTGCTGACAAATCACTCATGTGACCCAACCTAGAATCTTGCTAAAGTGTGTGGGATCCACACCAAACAGGACTAACAGGAGATATTGAACATACACAGAGAAAGGCAGCATGAACTGTCATGGGAGAGAGTTACGGAGATGCTGAAGAAGCTGGACTGGCAGACTCTTGAAGACAGACATAAACTATCGAGAGAAAGACTACTTATAAAGCTTTAAGAACTGGCTTTAAATGATGGCTCAAAGGATATACTACAACAGCCTACTTATTGGTCCCACAGGGATCACGAGGACAAGATTATATTAATTCAGCACACACGGAGCCATTTAAACAATAGTTTTTCCCTGCACTCCATATGTAAATGGAATGGGAAGAAATCCTGATAACTTTTACAGTGGGATGCACCCTCTGCCATGTACTTCACAGTCATATGCAGAATACAGATTTAGATTCATCATTGGATAATATGAGCACAAGAATGCTTCTACAATTGTCTGGATTTTTTACAGGTATGTTGCCTTTGATTTCAAGTGAATGTACCTAAATTTTAATATTCTGGTTATTCAGTAGATGGTTATAAGCAGGATATACACTCAGTTGCTTTGTCATTCATGATAGCATCTTTAGGCTACACATAAATGAAGCATTAACATTTTGATGTAGATTTGTATGAAATCCAGAAGATTTAGTGAGTGTGTTAGTGCCATATTGGGTGGACGCACACTGGGTAATGAACTAGCTAGAAAGGTACCTGCACCAGGGAGACCCCTAGTGGCAACCACATGAACCATCAACTTACAACAGGTGCCAGGTAAACTTCAGTGTAACTCATTGTCGAAGGGATGAGCGATGACCTAAGTACCCAACAGCAGAGGAATATAGTGCAGTGTCACAAGGTCAAGTGATCGCACGAACATAAATAGGTGCCTGTCACTGCAGTGCTATTTACCGCAATCTGCGCACCACATACTGGATGTAGCTTGTGCCCCCAGATGCTGTGACGGCTGCAGGAGGTTTGGCAGTAAACAGCCCAGTGAATCTTCTGTTTACAAACAACCTCAGGAGGTGAAGCGAAGCACATCCGTGAGTGTTGTGGCTGAATAGGCAGGGGCCCAGTCCTGCATATACTTCAATTATCATCTTAGAAAACATACCCATTGTCAAAATGTTGACTGTAAAAGTGGACAACATGTTGAAGGATGCTCTCCTGGTAGTGCACCTTACTCAAATTACTGTTGATAGCAATGAGAGGCATCTGACATCCATACATAGTGCCAGTTCAAGAAGAGAAACTGACTAATCAATCCAAAATAGTTTTGTATCAGTGTACACTCCACTGCAGAGTGAAAAATTCATTCTGGAAACATCCTCTAGGCTGTGACTAAGCCATGTCTGTGCAATATCTTGTCTTCCACAAGCACTGGTCCAGCAAGCTTTGCAGGAGAACTGCTGTGAAGTCTGAAAGGTAGGAGATGAGGTTCTAGCAGAAGTTTAGCTGTGAGGTCAGGTCATGAGGGCATACTTGGGTAATTCAGTCAGTAGAGCATGTGCCCATAAAAAGCACAGATCCTGAGTTTGACTCTCAGTCCAGCACACAGTTTTAATCAGCCAGGAAGTTTCACCTCTGATCCAAGTTCCATTCTGGTTGTTCCTTTGCCACCTTCTTCGCACAGCATGATGATTTTTTTTAATTGACCATCTAGAGGCCAAACTGATCATGTGGAGATCGTTGCATACAATCCTGGTTGGCTCTTTGAGGCCTATTAATACGAGGGCTATCCACAAAGTACATTACGTTTTGGAATTAAAAATAAATAAAGTATTGGAATTTTTTTTATTATATACAGATGAAAGCCACACTTAAATACTACTTTTCTACATAGTTGCCATTTAAATTAAGGCACTTATCGTAGCGATGGACGAGCTTGGAAATTCCTTCGTCGTAAAATTCGGCCGCCTGCGCCTTCAACCACGTGGTTACCTCTTCTTGATGCTGTGCGTCGTCATCAAAACGCTGCATAGCCAACCACTTCTTCATTGCTGGGAATAAGTGGAAGTCGCTTGGTGCCAGGTCGGGACTGTACGGCGGATGAGGAAACAACTCCCACTTAAAAGATTCGAGAACTTCACGAGTGGCATTTGCCGTGTGGGCCCGGGCGTTGTCGTGAATCAGCAAGATCTTTGAGCCCAACTTTCCCCTGCGCTTGTTTTGTATTGCTCTTCTGAGGTTGTGCAGAGTTTGGCAATACCTTTGAGAGTTTATTGTAGTGCCTCTTTCCAGGAAATCCACAAAAATCACACCTTTTCTGTCTCAAAAGACAGTCGCCACGTGGTTGAAGGCGCAGGCAGCCGAATTTTACGACGAAGGAATTTCCAAGCTCGTCCATCGCTACGGTAAGTGCCTTAATTTAAATGGCAACTATGTAGAAAAGTAGTATTTAAGTGTGGCTTTCATCTGTATAAAATAAAAAAAATTTCCAATACTTTATTTATTTTTAATTCCAAAACGTAATGTACTTTGTGGATAGCCCTCGTAGATTGAGCAATGTGGGTGAGTCAGATTATACAGTTCATGATTGGACAGACAGTGTGCTCTGTTGATCTGCACTGGGAATGCAGGTTTACTTTTAACCCTGTTACATAGGTGTGACTGTATGTAGCGATTTCCTGTGGTTAAAACAGTATTTAGAAAGATGTTACTGATAAAAAACCAAGTCTGCAAGTTTAAGGATAGTTCAAAACAGAGAGAGAGAATTTTATGAGAGTACATTGCTTTTCAGTGGAGAATGGAAGCTTTTTGATAGCTGAATTATTCATTTTCATGTTATTAAATTTTAACCAGTGTGTCCCACATGAACATTTTGTGAGTGCTGACCTGATAACTATGCTGTGGAAGTCCCTTAATTTAAACCATCAGCACCAGCACTGATCGTTCACACAACTTGTAGGGGATTTCTGTGAGAAGTAAGGTTTTAAGAAAACGGAAAATTTCAACATGACTCTCTTATAAAAACTGTAATGGAAAGTTCCAAGTAAGATGTAGATAATGGAAGGAGTTACGGTAAAAATTCATATAATATAATACAATATGAAAGGATTGATTGCTACTTATCACATTGAAAAGGTGTTAGTGACAGATAGCCACATTAAAAAAAAAAAAAAGATTGCTGGATATTATTAGCTAGATGTCAGTTATCAATGTGCCTGTCGGCCTCTCAGCACTTCCCTCCACGTGACACATAACAATCAATCCTTTTCATATAAGTGTGTGTGTGTGTGTGTGTGGGGGGGGGGGGGGGGGGGGGGGGACTCTGAAGAACAGTTCAACTGAAAGCTAGCAATGTTTCCAGATTTGTTTTCTTGCCTGCCCATAACAAATTGCCCAACTGCATGGTAAATTGTTACAGTTACTCCTTCCATTATTTATAACAAAAGTAATTTGTGTGGTACAAAATCTCTTGGTGTTACGATTTTCTTGTGTTTAGTTAAGAGATGGGATATGTTCACAACGACTTACTGGTGTGTGCTGTCATCTCACATATTGCAACATACAGAGCAAGATGAGCTAACTTATCAAATCTGGTTACCAGATTAATTTTCTTCATTCTAGCATTGCAAACAAAATTAAGACTATATTTATTTTATGTAATAATGTAATACACTAAACAAAAAATTTTCCTCATTTTTGTTTGTCATTCTCATCCAGGAATTCCGTTATTGTGAAACTTTTACTTTACTATTAGAGAATAAATTGGTATGTCCATATGTAGAAAGTAATAGAGAGAACATTTTTCTATAAATGTTTTTGGCTATGTCATACACAGCAGGAAGTCACAAAAGTAGTTGAATCTTACTTTGCAAATGCTTTTTCAAGCAGAGGGCACCAATACTGTTGATCTTGTCCTGATCTGGCATAGATGAGATTCCAATTTCCAGTGATTTCATCTTGTTGTGCTGGAAGACGATCATCTATTACTACATCAACCCATAAACCTTCATCTTCCTGCCAAAACCTGTCAACAGAATATGAAAGCACTACTGTGTTATCAGGAGAAAGAAAACTGGCATTCTACGGATCGGAGCATGGAATGTCAGATCCCTTAATCGGGCAGGTAGGTTAGAAAATTTAAAAAGGGAAATGGATAGGTTAAAGTTAAATATAGTGGGAATTAGCGAAGTTTGGTGGCAGGAGGCACAAAACTTTTGGTCAGGTGAATACAGGGTTATAAATACAAAATCAAATAGGAGTAATGCCGGAGTAGGTTTAATAATGAATAAAAAAATAGGATTGCAGGTAAGATACTACAAACAGCATAGTGAACGCATTATTGTGGCCAAGATAGACATGAAGCCCACACCTACTTCAGTAGTACAAGTTTATATGCCAACTAGCTCTGCAGATGATCAAGAAATTGATGAAATGTATGATGAGATAAAAGAAATTATTCAGGTAGTGAAGCGAGATGAAAATTTATTAGTCATGGGTGACTGGAATTTGAGAGCAGGAAAAGGGAGAGAAGGAAACATAGTAGGTGAATATGGATTGGGGGGAAGAAATGAAAGAGGAAGCCGTCTGGTAGAATTTTGCACAGAGCATAACTTAACCATAACTAACACTTGGTTCAAGAATCATAAAAGAAGGTTGTATACATGGAAGAATCCTGGAGATACTAGAAGGTATCAGATAGATTATATAATGGTAAGACAGAGATTTAGGAACCAGGTTTTAAACTGTAAGACATTTCCAGGGGCAGATGTGGACTCTGACCACAATCTATTGATTATGAACTGTAGATTAAAACTGAAGAAACTGCAAAAAGGTGGGAATTTAAGGAGATGGGACCTGGATAAACTGACTAAACCAGAGGTTGTACGTAGTTTCAGGGAGAGCATAAGAGAACAATTGACAGAAATGGGGGAAAGAAATACAGTAGAAGAAGAATGGGTAGCTCTGAGGGATGAAGTAGTGAAGGCAGCAGAGGATCAAGTAGGTAAAAAGATGAGGGCTAGTAGAAATCCTTGGGTAACAGAAGAAATATTGAATTTAATTGATGAAACGAGAAAATAAAAAATGCAGTAAATGAAGCAGGCAAAAAGGAATACAAACATCTCAAAAATGAGATCGACAGGAAGTGCAAAATGGCTAACAGGGATGGCTAGAGGACAAATGTAAGGATGTAGAGGCTTATCTCACTAGGGGTAAGATAGGTACTGCCTACAGGAAAATTAAAGAGACCTTTGGAGAAAAGAGAACCACTTGTATGAATATCAGAGCTCAGATGGAAACATTGTTCTAAGCAAAGAAGGGAAAGCAGAAGGGTGGAAGGAGTATATAGAGGGTCTATGCAAGGGTGATGTACTTGAGGACAATATTATGGAAATGGAAGAGGATGTAGATGAAGATGAAATGGGGGATACGATAGTGCGTGAAGAGTTTGACAGAGCACTGAAAGACCTGAGTCGAAACAAGGCCCCAGGAGTAGAAAACATTCCATTAGAATTACTGACGACCTTGGGAGAGCCAGTCCTGACAAAACTCTACCATCTGGTGAGCAAGATGTATGAGACAGGCAAAATACCCTCAGACTTCAAGAAGAATATAATAATTCCAATCCCAAAGAAAGTAGGTGTTGACAGATGTGAAAATTACCGAACTATCAGTTTAATAAGTCACAGCTGCAAGATACTAACGCAAATTCTTTACAGACGAATGGAAAAACTGGTAGAAGCTGACCTCAGGGAAGATCAGTTTGGATTCCATAGAAATGTTGGAACACGTGAGGTAATACTGACCTTACGACTTATCTTAGAAGAAGGATTAAGGAAAGGCAAACCTATGTTTCTAGCATTTGTAGACTTAGAGAAAGCTTTTGACAATGTTGGCTGGAATACTCTCTTTCAAATTCTAAAGGTAGCAGGGGTAAAATACAGGGAGCGAAAGGCTATTTACAATTTGTACAGAAACCAGATGGCAGTTATAAGAGTTGAGGGGCATGAAAGGGATCCAGTGGGTGGGAAGGGAGTGAGACAGGGTTGTAGCCTCTCCCCGATGTTATTCAATCTGTATATTGAGCAAGCAGTAAAGGAAACAAAAGAAAAATTCAGAGTAGGTATTAAAATCCATGGAAAAGAAATAAAAACTTTGAGGTTCACCGATGGCATTGTAATTCTGTCAGAGACAGCAAAGGACCTGGAAGAGCAGCTGAACGGAATGGACAGTGTCTTGAAAGGAGGATATAAGATGAACTTCAACAAAAGCAAAATGAGGATAATGGAATGTAGTCGAATAAAGTCGGGTGATGCTGAGGGAATTAGATTAGGAAATGAGACACTTAAAGTAGTAAAGGAGTTTTGCTATTTGAGGAGCAAAATAACTAATGATGGTCGAAGTAGAGAGGATATAAAATGTAGACTGTCAATGGCAAGGAAAGCGTTTCTGAAGAAGAGAAATTTGTTAATATCGATTATAGATTTAAGTGTCAGGAAGTCGTTTCTGAAAGTATTTGTATGGAGTGTAGCCATGTATGGAAGTGAAACATGGACGATAAATAGTTTAGACAAGAAGAGAATAGAAGCTTTCGAAATGTGGTGCTACAGAAGAATGCTGAAGATTAGATGGGTAGATCACATAACTAATGAGGAGGTATTGAATAGAATTGGAGAAGAAGAGTAGTTTATGGCACAACTTGACAAGAAGAAGGGATCGGTGGGTAGGGGACATTCTGAGGCATCAAGGGATCACAAATTTAGCATTGGAGGGCAGCGTGGAGGGTAAAAATTGTAGAGGGAGACCAAGAGATGAATACACTAAGCAGATTCAGAAGGATGTAGGTTGCAGTAAGTACTGGGAGATGAAGAAGCTTGCACAGGATAGAGTAGCATGGAGAGTTGCATCAAACCAGTCTCAGGACTGAAGACCACAACAACAACAACAACAACAACAACTGTGTTACAATAGAAGAAATGGCCCAAATAAACCAAGTGGTTTTCTTGGTCCAAGGGAGTGAGATGAATATGGAAAAAGTGGGCACAAGGGTTGGTGAGAGATAGGGAGGGGAAGCATATCAAGCAAATAGAATAGGAATGGGAGAGCAGACTGTATGTCCAAGTACAGGCTTGGAAAGACAGAGGCAGGAGGAATGGATCAGAAAGAGGGAGACAGTTAAGTAAACAATCTGGAGGGTACACAACTTATAAACAGAAAAGGGATAGAGACAAGAGGTGTCTGTGTAAGAAGTTTGGGGTGGGGGGTGCAGGGAAGGAATGAAGAGAATGGGCAGAAACAACTTGATATCGAGGCAAGGAGGAGTGCAGGAGTGACAATGTTTAGGTGAACGGTAGGAAACTTCTCCGCTTGAATAGCTGTTTCCCTTTGTACACAAAAAGGTGTCTGTCTGTACAGTATAACCATCCATCAATGGGCTGTCTAAAGTGACATTCAGCCACTTTTCCAATATCATGAGAGACATCACAGACAGGCACTATCTGCCCATACCAGATCCCCAAACAGATACACCACACTATATGCTTCCAAGTACAAACTGTTACTTAATGTCATTTATGTTCTCCAAAAGGAAAGTACACTATGCAACAATAGTGATTTTTGTGGAAATAATCAAATAAAAAATTCCGTTGTTAGTTTTCATGTTATGCTGAAGGCTTAATACAATTATTTCATGATCAACATAAAAACTACTGGTTATTGTTCATGCACAGTATTGAATTTTATTATTTACACTTTATGTGATACAGTTTGTTTATTATTGTAGTACTTTCTCCAACAACAGCAAATAAAAAAACTAACTAACTCCTCCCAAACAGGCCACGAAGGCCTAACCGCCAGGCCGCCGTGTTATTCTCAGCCCATAGGCGTCACTGGATGCGGAAATGGAGGGTTATGTGGTCAGTACACAACTCTTCTGGCCGTATGTCAGTTTCCGAGACCAGAGGCACTCCTTTTCAATCAAATAGCTCCTCAGTTTGCCTCACAAGGGCTGAGTGCAACCCACTTGCCAACAGCGCTCAGCAGACCTGATGGTCACCCATCCAGGTGCTAGCCCAGCCCAACAGCGCTTAACTTTGGTGATCTGACAGGAACTGGTGTTACCACTTCAGCAAGGCTGTTGGCAACAATAGCGAATAATGGGCAGCAAAAATGTTATTGGAAATAAACTGAATTAGACTCTTCCAAGTAACGTTGGGTATTACTGGCACATACCAGTTGTTTTTGTTGAAGGCATGGCACTCAGATGACAAGAGGTTTTGGAATTTAAACGGTTTTTATAAAGATGATGTGACTTACCAAACGAAAGCGTTGGTATGTTGATAGACACACAAATAAACACAAACACAGAGTATAAGGGAAACATTCCACGTGGGAAAAATATATCTAAAAACAAAGATGATGTGACTTACCAAACGAAAGCGCTGGCAGGTTGATAGACAGACAAACAAACACAAACATACACACAAAATTCAAGCTTTCGCAACCAACGGTTGCTTCATCAGGAAAGAGGGAAGGAGAGGGAAAGACGAAAGTATGTGGGTTTTAAGGGAGAGGGTAAGGAGTCACTCCAATCCCGGGAGCGGAAAGACTTACCTTAGGGGGAAAAAGGACAGGTATACACTCGCGCGCGCGCGCCCACACACACACACACACACACACACACATATCCCAGGGATATGTGTGTGTATCCCCTTCTCCCTTAAAACCCACATCCTTTCGTCTTTCTCTCTCCTTCCCTCTTTCCTGATGAAGCAACTGTCTGTTGCGAAAGCTTGAGTTTTGTGTGTATGTTTGTGTTTGTTTGTGTGTCTATCGACCTGCCAGCGCTTTTGTTTGGTAAGTCCCATCATCTTTGTTTTTAGATATATTTTTCCCACGTGGAATGTTTCCCTTATACTCTGTGTTTGTGTTTATTTGTGTGTCTATCAACATACCAACGCTTTCGTTTGGTAAGTCACATCATCTTTATAAAAACCATTTAAATTCCAAAACCTCTTGTCATCTGAGTGCCATGCCTTCAACAAAAACAACTGGTATGTGCCAGTAATACCCAACGTTACTTGGAAGAGTGTAATTCAGTTTATTTCCAATAACATTTTTGCTGCCCATATATATATATATATATATATATATATATATATATATATATATATATATATATATATATAGGGAGAGGGAAAAGACGAAGGGATGTTTTTTTATATATATATATATAAACATCCCTTCGTCTTTTCCCTCTCCTTCCCTCTTTCCTGATGAAGCAGCCGTTGGTTGCGAAAGCTAGAATTTTGTGTGTGTGTTTGTGTTTGTTTGTGTGTCTATCGACCTGCCAGCGCTTTTGTTTGGTAAGTCTCATCAAGCTTTCGCAACAAACTGTTGCCTCATCAGGAAAGAGGAAAGGAGAGGGAAAGACGAAAGGAAGTGGGTTTTAAGGGAGAGGGTAAGGAGTCATTCCAATCCCGGGAGCGGAAAGACTTACCTTAGGGGGGCAAAAAGGACGGGTATACACTCGCACACACACACATATCTCTGCCCAAACTCTTTGTCTTTAAATATGTCTGCTTGTGTCTGTATATGTGTGGATGGATATGTGTGTGTGTGCAAGTGTATACCCGTCCTTTTTTCCCCCTAAGGTAAGTCTTTCCGCTCCCGGGATTGGAATGACTCCTTACCCTCTCCCTTAAAACCCACTTCCTTTCGTATTTCCCTCCCCTTCCCTCTTTCCTGATGAGGCAACAGTTTGTTGCAAAAGCTTGAATTTTGTGTGTATGTATGTGTCTGTTTGTGTTTCTATCGACCTGCCAGCGCTTTCGTATGGTAAGTCACATCATCTTTCCAGTGCCTGTGTCATGTGAGTGAGAACTTCTGCATTAATAGTTTGATTTGAGGATATCTGGGTAGATTCCAGAAGAAGCATATTATTACTGCCAAAGACTTCAGTAATTCTAAATACATTAATTATTACGTCTCACAGATATGTCCATGTTTGAATCTGGAAGAGCACAGATAACCCATTTCAGTTTAGATGAAGTTATTTCAGTGCTCCATCATCCCACATCATGCTGGAAGCTAAAATGTCATAATAAACCACAGTTTTCATTTATAAAACGTAATCTTTTGGTGAAAAGTAGACTAGGTAGACACTTTTGAAGATCAGCAATTAATATTTCATGGACTAGGTCATATTTTGATATACTTGTGTCCCTGTTTGAACCCCAAAAGAAGCAATTCATATGCTTTTTTTCTTATAATCTCTCCTGGGTTTTGAATATTTCTATGCAAGAACCACTTTGTACAACAAGTGTCTATTCCCAGCTGCTTCGAAGACAAATTGAATCTTTTATTGAAACGTCTGCATACGTAAAACCTGCCTGTCTGCTGTTCAGTGCCTCCTATATGTGCTGAGCAGCAATTTAACCTAATTCACATTATTATTCCAATCCCAGATCTTCCATTTTTTGTTGTTTGCACTGAACATTTTTTAGCCAATTCTGAGATTCATTGCTATTTTGAATACTAAACTCTTAAATAAAAAGCAAGTATTTTCTCAGTGTTTCGATCTGGCCGTGTTTCAGTTCTTTGACACAATAAACAGTACGGTAGTGATTTAGTGTGTAGCTAGAAATCCTCTTGGTGATTAAAGTTGGTTAGTGCTGAAGAAAATGGAGTTGAAAAATACATAAGGAGATCAATAGCCAAAGGTGAGTGGACCTCAATATCAGTTTTTCAAATGTAGGAAAAGCTGTAGCTCAGATATTCAACGAAAAAGGTAATGTTCAAAATAGAAGAAAATTGTACTTCTATGCAGGAAAATAAGAGAAGTTTAAAGAATTAACTAAACAACATGTTAAAAAACAGCAAAAATTCAATAAAAGATGGGTAAAAGTAACAAAGACAAAAGAAGATAGACAAAATATGATGAAATGAAATAGAAATTTTGACGATGGCTGCAATTGAAATGAATTCAATAGAGACAAGTAAAAATTTGTGCCAAACAAGGACTTGAACCTGGATTTCCTGTTTTATATGAGCAGTTGTCTTAACTGCTTCGGCTATCCAAACACCCTTCCTGTCCATCTCAAATTTCCAACTTGTCACACACTACCTATGTAGCTTCCCTTTTCTTCCATATTCATCGCTCACAGCCTCAAGCAGATTCTGCAAGTGAGTGTGTCCGCATAGAAATTATCTTAATGGTTGTCAAGGCATAAATATTTATGTACATGTGGTGTCTGTTCTTTCAGACATGTCCGAAAGAACGGACACCACATGTACATAAATAGATGAAACAGTGAGCTTATAGAGGAAGAAAGAGAAGCAGAACATTGTGAAAATGTTTCTGGAATGATATAAGGAATGAAAATGCTGACATAAACAAAATCAAAGTTAGAAGTGCAGTGCAGCACTAAATAAGCAAATAAAACAACCTTAAATTAGTTACAGAAACAACGTATGGACAGTAGTTGAATATGTAGCAGCAAAATTCAGATATCATTAATCTGATTAAAAACCTGAGTATGAAATGAGAGAACAGACTGTTACTGTTTACAAAAGCTTCTATTTTCCAAAATTTTCCAAAGGAGGACAATCTTGACTACCAAAAAAATTAATAATAATTTTTGTAGGAAAAGAAAAATTGGGAAACATGCACATGCCATCAGGACCTCACCTGAAATGCAAAATACCTGATTCGATGTCCTGATTAGAGGGCACAACAAAACTGAACAAGTCCGGCTTCTGAGTGAGGAATGCAGCAGGAGCTAAGAACCAGCAATCATCTGCAACAGACATTTCAGATTGCAATATCTATGAAATGAAACTAATTTGTTTTATTTCATGTTATTTGTGTGTCTAAATTACTGTTGTGCTTTGAGGTTAAGATAATTCTTCTGCATAAATACAGTTTAGCTGAAATGATTATCATCTCATGAGACTGTTTTGTACTATGTTTTACATATTCACATAAATGAGAAATTGTTGGATTTCCAAAAGCTGAAAAAGATTAACAACTTTTTGATCTGTTGCACTCCAGTTGCTCATAAATATTAGAGGAGTATTAAAATTCAATTGCTTACATAACTATAATAAAACATGACATTGGTGATAAATTTGTTTCTGGATGCTGAGAAATGGCACAGTTATAAATCACAATTTTATTTTAAAATAAATTTGAAAGTTGTCTTGCCACAAAAAGAAAATGTATAATACCATTTCAATACATGATATACTAATGACAAATTACACACAAAAAAGAAATTGTTTGTAGAACTCAAGAATACTCTTCGTAAGTAATAGTTCAGCAATGAAAGCTCACATCATTCCCAAGGCAAACTGCAAGTCAGGCATTGAGATTAAAACCAAAATAGGCAGAGCAGTACATAATCATGAAGCTAAAATAAAAGATGAATGCCATCAAGTTCTGCCATTTCTTAACTGTACATGCAGGATGTCACTACTTCCTCATCCAAAATTTTGGCTACAAATCTTGTTGAGTTTCGATAGTGTGTGTCTCTGACTCACCTTGACTGTGACTGGTATGTTCTCAGTCATTTTATAGGAAGATAAAGTAATTGTGTC
Source organism: Schistocerca americana (assembly GCF_021461395.2). Classification (NCBI taxonomy): domain Eukaryota; kingdom Metazoa; phylum Arthropoda; class Insecta; order Orthoptera; family Acrididae; genus Schistocerca; species Schistocerca americana. The sequence goes on from NC_060120.1 coordinate 107,041,473, forward strand.
TTAGATGTACACAAAAACAATGCTGTGATATTGTATCTACCATGAAAACTACAAGAATCAGTACCATCATGGGTAATCATGGTAGTAGTATACTGCTCTGACAAAAACAATGCTGTGATATTGTATCTACCATGAAAACTACAAGAATCAGTACCATCATGGGTAATCATGGTAGTAGTATACTGCTCTGACATAGTTTGGACATCATTACTATCAAATGACTCGCTGTAAAGCTTTTTGAACATTTTTTGTGCTAGGATAAGCTCAGATTGCAAAGTACAGAAAATATATGATGATAATATCAAAAACCCTATCATTTGTTAGGAAATGCAACATGGTTTGAAATAAATTGTTACACTTGTGAAAATTTTGCTAGTGACATCGTGCACTATATTGACGTCACATGACCAGTGAGAAACATAACAGTGAAAAACAATCAAATTGTTCATGGAAGTGCCTATATAAACAATGAAGTTGTTCAAGCAAGGAAAAACGTACAACTGTTCCAATGCAAAATGTTACATGGCCGAGAGATTATTCAGCTGAAAGAAGTATTCAGTAAACATTATAAACTGAGAGAATGTTCAGCTGAAAGAAGTATTCAGTAAACATTATAAATTTATAAGGACTTGCTAGTACACTCAAGAAGTAAATACGCAGCTCACATATTAAATGATGGAAGCAATGACACTGCTAGTATAAAATTATTGAGGCTTTCATAGCCACTTGTTGACAAATTGCCTTTTGGCTTCTGTCTCTGGTTCTTTGGATGACATTTGTTTGATGATTTTTCTGATGTTACACCAGCTCAAATGGCTAGCATTGTCAAAGCTTCATTGCCCATTGCTGGTGGCAAAAGTGAGAAAAATTATCAAATGAACATCAGCCGAAGAACCCGAGAAAGACACCTGCTGCTATTGTTTGGAATGTCATAAACAGCCTCTGAGTAAGAAAGGATAATTTCATTTATGACCTCATAACAAACCACAGTGGTACAATGATAGAATGCCACCAACATTTTGCAGATATCTTTAATGAATATTTTTCTTCTGGTGGTAAATCAATCAATAATTTCAATAACCATTAATATAACTGTAAGGGTAGTTCTTATGCATACAGCATGTACATCATCTTAACTGACAGCAATGAAATAAAAAGCATAATAGAGGCATTACAAAATTCTAAATCTACGGAATACGGTGTGCCAAATGTGAACATCCTGAAGTCTGCACTGATAACATATCCAGACCTCTTTCTACTGAAATTAATAGACTCTTAACATGAGGAAGTTTTTCTTACCATTGAAGATAGAAAACTACAGACCTGTTTCTATCTTGCCTATCTTCTCAAGGATCACATACAAGGGGTGAGGGATAGCAAAGGAGGGGGAGGGGGTGAGGGATTGAGGTAGGGATATAGAGGATGCTAGCTCTAAATGGCAGTATTCAAAAGCTAAGCAATGTTTCATCCATTCTATATACCAGTCCACTCACTTAGTGCCTCTCATATTTCATAATCAGTGATCTGTCCTCATGTACACATTACATTCCATTTTGTGTGTTCCATTTCTGGGTAACATTCACAACATATGAGAGTTTTCCACAATGTTTGATGGATATATTCAATGAAATTATTCATCAGTGGATAGTCTTGTCATTCAGACATAGCACAATACTTTCATTAAAGTGAGTTGCTTTCCCAGTTATGTTCTAGTTTACCTACCTATGTATAAGCTATTGCTTATTATTTGCACGTTTGTATACACACTAATACTGTCAAACTCTATGGGTATTAAAATTTAAATCAAATGAGACATTATTTCACCTGTGCGCATACTTGTCAACATATTATGAGAAGGAAAGTTGCTACTCATGGTGAGTGGCAACTTTCCTTCTCATAATATTGTTACATTCCATCCTAGATTTTCCCTTGTCAATATATTGCATGTTAATAGAGCAAGATCGTCCGATGTACTTCAGTAGACTGTTGGAACCCGCAGGTAATGACTGGTACTAAAATTAAATGGCTTTCTGAATTGTACGATGTTGCATTTTAATCATGGAGTTGGTACATGAGAATACATACAACATGATTAGTGGTTATAGTGATTATGTTTCACATTCTTGTATCTTTATTACTGAAAATGGAAACTAACAACAAGGAAGTTAGCTTCATCAAAATTGAATAAAATTAAAAATCATACTTGCAGGTGCTACTACCAATTCATCTGAATCATAATGAGGAATTTCATTTGTTTCACGTCTCAAAAGTACTTCAAAATGATTGTTTCTTTTTTTCATTATGTCTGTAGCATTTGTGCATCCATTGTTGTATACATACATAATTGTGTGGAGTAAGGTTCACAACAGAAAAAAGGAGAGGTTCTTACCCAGGTCACCTTGAATTACATCAGATGGTGAAGCATCCATCAAAAATACTGCACCATTCGTAATGTCCTGAAATGTGAGAGCATTGAAATTACTTTTCTAAGTAACAGATCAAACATTAACCAGATAATGATTTACTTCTAGGTATTATGTAATTATTTTTTATTAACCTAGATAAGTATATATCAAGAAATAAACTATAGTTAAGCAAGATTTCTGTTTCAGTCAGGGCACCACAATAAAATGGAGGTAACAGCCCTATAGAGTTGCAAAAGACTCTCTTTCTTCCTTTTTTTCTTTTGAATTGTTATTCTGAATTTGTTTGTTAAAAGTAATAATAACTTTTTCAATAACTAATACTAGTCATACAACTCAGCAGCTAAGGTCGCTAATGCACAATCTGCCAGGTACTGTATTGTGAATAGCAGAGTAATCACGTAGATGTAGATGTCAATGTACGTCACTGGCACTGAGGCAGAAACAGCTTTTATCAGGAAACACAACAGACCTCCACCCTGCCCTCCAATGAGCTCTCACTTGACAGCACTGAAGTCGCAAATGGTGGTGGTTTGCACACTACAGGCCCTCTGGCTCAGAGCTCTCTTAAAGTACCCAGTTTGTAACAGTTTGTTGTGTCACTGTGGTGCCAACTGCAGCTCAAATTCCAGCTGCAGATTCAGTACGATTTGCCAGAGCCATATCCTGAACACGATGGTCTATCCTCTCAGAAGTGCCACATGGCTGTCCAGATTCTGGCCTTGTCATGAACCATTCTCGTGACCACCACTGCTAGCGATCATGTGCAGTGGCTACATTCCTGCCAAGTCTTTCTGCCAATCACAGAAGGAACATCCAACTTCTCAACAGCCCTATTACACAGCCTCGTTCAAACTCAGTAGGTATTAATAATGGTGTCTTTGTCACTTGAAAGGCATTCTTTTCTAACATCAACTCACCTTGTCCAAACTCATAGGTAACTAATGCTCATGACCACTACAGCATGTATTCAAAGCAAACCTGACAAACCTGATATGCATCCTCATAGTGGCACTACTAGTGCCACTCTTATGCAACCGATGCAAAATTTGAACAGACATTGTTGTTGAAACATATCTATCAACTTTTGTTCATGTCACACAACTCCTTGGTGTTGTAATTTTTTTCTGTCAGAATATTACAGAAGCAATAAGGTATGTCTCTTAAACAATACTATATAGCCATTGATAATTTAGATCACAAAAAGTAGGAACTGATAATTATGCAGCATAAATTAATAACAAAACACCAATGACATTCTACAACATGCTTTCTCATTACAAACCTTGTCACTGGGAAATATGACACCCAAAATCTATGGTGAATAATACTAATATTTCATCTTACTGAACTAAACATAAAATTCAATGTGGTGGGATTCTGAACCAGAATTCAGACATAAATGAGAAATTTCAGAAGTTTCATTGGAAGGCAAAAATGTGAATGAATCATCAAATGTTGGTTAAATAAAACAGTCTGTACATTTATAATACAGTACCTACACACCTTGGGCCTTTTCCATTCAATATTCAAGCCACGTGTAGCTACTGCCAGTGAAGATGCACATGCTGGGAACTCAGGGTCTTCAAAATTACAGCCATTTTTCAAACATTGTTCCTGTAGCTCTTCATATATTTGGTTCTCCTTGAAAGGCTTCACATCTCCCTGTGACATAAAAAGATATTTCATTATGTCACATGTTTTTAGACAGTTTCATTCAATACATGCCATTCATAAGCCATGCAGAATTGCATGTGCCATGAGAGAGGAGCTGTACGACGGGCATTTGAAAAGTCCCTGCAAAGTCTGAGAGATGGCACCACCGGCATGTATTGAGGTCATGTTTAGTTAGTAGCATCTTTGGAAAGAACGCACACCAAGTTTCAGCCATATTGGTGTATTTCTTTGTGTTTGGCATTCGTATGAATCAAGGAAGTCAAGTGATTGTCAAAGAATGAACAGAAAAGAATTTCATGTGGTGATTAAACATTACTTTATGAAAGGCGAAATGCCTCAGGGGACTAAAGAGAAGCTTGATAAACATTATGGTGGCTCTGCACCTTCGATTAGAACAGTTTATAAGTGGTTTCAAAATTTTCAGTGTGTCCATATGGGCACAAGTGATGCTGAACATTCTAGACGCCCCGTGAAGGTTACGACTCCAGAAATCATTGATAAAATCCATGATATGGTGATGGATGACAGAAGAGTTAAGGTGCGTGAGATTGCAAGTGCTGTGGGAATCTCGAATGAATGGGTACATAATAGTTTGCATAAACATTTGGACATGAAAAAGCTATCCGCAAGATGGGTTCCATGATTGCTCATGCTTGATCAAAAACGGAATCATGTGAAGTGTTGCAAGGATGGTTTGCAGCTGTTCAGGAAGAATCCGCAGGACTTTAAGCGTCTTTTCGTCACTATGGATGAAACATGGATATATTAGTATACTCCTGAGACCAAATAACAATCTAAACAATGGGATACCAAGGGAGAATCTGCACCAAAAAAGGCGAAGACCATTCCTTTGGCCAGAAAGATTATGGTGACTGTCTTTTGGGATTCACAAGGGGTAATCCTCATTGACTATCTGGAAAAGGGTAAAACTATTACAGGTGCATATTATTCATTGTTGTTGGACCGTTTGAAAACCGAACTGCAAGAAAAACACTGGCGATTGGACCGCAAAAAAGTCCTTTTCCATCATGACAATGCACCAGCACACACCTCAGAAGTTGTGGTCGCAGAATTAATGGAAATAGGATTCCAACTTGTTTTGCATCCCCCCCAATTCTCCAGACTTGACTCCCTCAGGCTACTATTTGTTCCCCAATTTGAAGAAATGGCTGGTGGGACAAAGATTTTATTGAAATGAGGAGGTGATTGCAGCAACTAACAGCCTTTTTGCAGACTTGGACAATTCCTATTATCCAGAAGGGATCAACAAATTAGAACGGCATTGGATGAAGTGTATAAGTCTAAAAGGAGACTATGTCAAAAAATAAAAAAGGTTTACCCCAAACATGTAAGTAGTTTTTATTTTTGCAAGGACTTTTCAAATGCCCCTTGTATTGTGACTGTGCATGCTGCCCATATTCCCCCCTCCCTTTTTTTTAGCAGAATGATCAGTCTTATAGATTAACAGTGATATCATACAGATAACTCATATGACAAGTATGAACTTAACATAAGATATAATTGTTTAGGCTTTACATGGAAACATCAAGGAAAAAGTTGATATATGCTGATCGTTATTCTCTGAGGGATGCATGGTGCTGTAAATTTTCTTTTCTTCCTCTGTGAAGACAGTTTCAGCTGACTTAAATTTCGATGTAGAATTATCTTTAGTATGTTACCATGAGAGGAGGTGCAGGTAGTAATGGCACTGGACTCATATTTGAAAGGAGCGGGATTTAAATTTGTTCATTTACACAGATAAATGTTTCTGTGGTTTCATTAAATCACTTGAGTGGAATGCCAGGTTAGTTGTTGTGAAAAAGACACAACCAATTTTCTCTCCTACCATTTACCTACATGTGTCAGTGTGCAAGATCTAATGATTGTCACCAAGGAGTCATTTAACTCTGATCTTCCTTTTTCTTCCTTCAGTAATGTATTATTCTTCACCCATTTACAGATACAGATAAAGTTGCTGTTAAGTAGGAACTCGCATTAATAATTTGTTATGCAACACCTGCATGTAAAATATGGCTGCTAAGTAGGCAGTCACAGAGCCGATATACATGCATGTAAAAAAGTAGTTAAAAAATTATTAAAGCTTATTGCTGCACCACCTGGGTCCTGTTTGACTTCCAAGTACTGTACAATAAACATGATTAATTTACAGCCTGGAATTTTTTGTATATTTATGTCATGGAGTTGCAGCAAAATATACTGGTTTTCATATTTGTTGTGTTATTTACTGTCCATAATTTTTGAGCACAATACATACATGAGCAAGTGCTTCCAACTAATGGAACATCATACAAGAGCTCCCAGTTTTCATCTACACTAATCATCGTATATTGTAGTCACTTTCTGTGGTTGCTACTGTATTAAACTATCTCGGAAGATTAAAACAGTGTGCAACATCTGCCTCTGATGAGCTGTCCCCTATGAGTTGGGTACTTATGGCACCATTTGGAGCAATGCAAGACTTCATTCTCTGAATACTACTTCCTCTGAACCTCACAAAAGCTGTGTATGTGACACTAAAAAACTACCATCTGAGAAAAAGGGATATGGGGGCAATGACTTCATTACAGTCCAATAATTTAGTTCCAGTATGAATCCGTCCTCACCGAATTCGTCAGTGCTCTGGATTCAACATGTAGGACCTGTCTAAATTACTCTTCTATGAAACTCCCTCACAGATTATAGCAGCGTAATTTGAAAGTCTTGAGAGAGCCCCGTGTAATATGAGGCTTAGTGTAAGTATATGCTTGAATTGTTCAGCAGGAAAGGTATTGACTGAGATGGGAGGAGATCTGATTGCTATCAAGTTTTTAATCTGCCAAGATTGCTCAGTCCAATGTATTTTCAATTGAGACCAGTATTACTATTATCATATATACTTCTCCTTACCCAACCCCTTCCTTACAATCATGCAAAGGAGCTGTAATTCCTCCTGTTTCCTTTATGAGTAATTCATTAACATAGATAATATTTTACATTTTACTAGAATAAACACAATGGAAAATCTGGAATGAAATCCACCTGATGAAGGACTTAGTCTGCTAGCTGAACAATGTTTACCAGTAATTTTCACTGTGCTTGTCTGCCTCTTAGTGGGACCTCTGCATGGTGAGTGGCAACCTATTCTATTTAAATACATGCAGTAAAATAAATTATGCGGGAACAGTGCCAATTTTGTATGTCATCCTGCTGATAAAAAGACTTGTGGAAAAGGGTCTAAAAGGTAATTTAGTGTACTTTGCTCCTGACAGGTAGATAAATTACTTTGCAGAAATTCATTGCTACTATGTCACTATGAAAAATAATAAAGATTATATGAATGCATTTGTCGAGTGACAGACCTCATAATGTGGTTCCTTTTAGATGAAAATGGTCAGTGTGGGTATGAGTGCATACAGCGGAATTGTTATGCCATCTTGCAGATAACTGTGGGAGGTGTGTCAATAGATTGAGAGACAGAAATGGTGGTGAAAAAATACATGAAAAATGTATAGCTAGAACCTAGAAATAGTGTAAAAATTCCACTAATATGAATATGACTGTCTAGTGAGCTTTTCAATAGCTCTCTGCAATAATTTTTGGATCTACATGCATGGACAATACTTTCTCGAGAGTTCTTTGTTCTTTATGTGCTGGTTTCAATGAACTAGGCAAAATTCTTAAAAACAACCACAACCCAGCAGAACAAAGCAGTCGATTTGAAAGTTGAGTGCTTTGTTATCGCAGTAGTGTTATGGGTAGCTGACACAGACAGACCAGTGGTTCCCAGGTCTCCTTCAGTCATCAGCACGCAGCAGGCAATTTAAATGGTTGTGATTAAAATTCCAGTTGGTATAGTGTGAGAGTGGTATCAGCATTATCTATTAGAGGACATGTGAAGGAGTGCCTTTGACAGATTGGAGGCAGGTTAGACTCTTTAGAAGTATTTATTTAACTGCTGACTTTCTGCAATACAAAGGCTATGGCAGCAATTTCTAACCACAGTTAGCAACCAGAAGTTTCAGTATCACACAATGGTAAAAATCAAGTTGGGTCAGTCCAGGTAAAAATACTGTCCAAAGAATAATACTTTATGAAACCAATTTGAGGCTCAAATTGATTAAGATCAATCAGTAACATGAATGATATGTGAGACGGAGCCCAATTAAGTTAAGCTCACTTATGTGTCATAAAAATGTGGGATCAATCGTAAATTCCAGAATTCACCATTCAAGTTAACTGGGAGATGAAACTGACTGGCCTACTAAGTAATCATTTCTTTGTGTTTTCCTAAGTGGCCAGTACAAAAATTAGTTGAATACTCCTCATAACCAACTCATTGGGCTTTACATTAACCCATACCTGATTACCTTGATTGCTATGTATTTAAATAATGTAAGGAATAAACGTAACAACACATCGTGTAGTTGAAGCAATAAGTGGTCAGTAGTCACATAAATAAGCTTTTGGATGAATCCTCCTTCAGAGCTAAAAGGATACACATATCGACATACATAAACTTGTATGAGAACACTATCCTGACACTAAACCAGATGGTGCAGTGATTAGTACACTGGACTCACATTCAGAAGGAAAATGGTTCAAATCCATGTCTGACCATCCAGATTTATGTTTTCCATGAATTCCCAAAATTACTCCAGGCAACTGCTGAGATGATTCCATTGAAATGGCTCAGCCAATTTCACTCCCCATCCTCTAGTCATTTTGAGCTTGTGCTCCATCTCTATTGACCTCAATGCTCGCAGGACGTTAGACCGTAATCTTCCTTTCTTTCTTCCTTGCTTCCTACCTTCCTTCCTTCATTGTCCGAACTGAGTATGTCATGCTGGCAGTCTAGCTTGACTGGACAGGGAGTTGTGTGGGTGGAATGGGTAAGAGGAGATGGAAGCGGTGAGTGAGTGGGAGGGAGGGAAGATTGGAGGGTTGGATGACATAGCTGGGAGGGAGGTGCAGCAAGTGAATAGGATCAGAATGTGACACCAGCTTTCTCTGCTGCAGCAAGAGGAGTTCCCTGGGGCATGCAGTGACATGTAGGAGTGGACTGGGAGGAGAAGGTAGAAGAGGGAGACTGTGGAGAGGAAGGTACAATTGTAGAATGATTGACAAGGGTGGAGATCGGGAGATAGCTGAGGTTAGGATTATGGGATTGAAGGATGTGTTGTAAGAACAATTCCATCTGTGTAACTTAGAGAAGCTGGGACAGGGGAAGAGGGATGGCACAAGTTGTGAATCAGCCACTGAAATTATGCATAGTGTGCTCAGTGGTGTTTTATGCCGCTGGATGGTCAACCCTATTCTCAGCCACGGTTTGACAGCAATCATTAATTTGGCTGAACGGTTGGTTGGTGATCATGTCCACATAAAAGGCTATACCAAAGATATGACTGTTTTCCAAGACAGCCTTACCTCTGATACGACATGACATGCCTGTGATGGAACAGAAACAGTATGTGCTGGATGGATACATAGGGCAGGTCTTGCACTGGGGTCTTCCACAGATGTATGACCCACAAGACAAGAGGTTAGGAGTAGCTGAGGCATAATGATGGTCCATAATATTTCACAGACTGGGAGGGATGGGAAGGATTGTGAATAGTATATTTCTCGTTTTCAGCATGATGATAAGCAGTCAAAGCTCTGATGAAGGATTTGGTGTGTTGTTACAGTCCATGTTGATATTGGGTGATGACGAGTAGTGCTCCTTTGTGGCTAATTCAAGAGTGTGGTCAGAGGATGAGAAGCCTTTGTGGATATGAACTGGGAAATCTGTCTGCAGACCAGGTTTTGAGGGTATGCCTATATGTGAAGGCCTCAGTATGACCTTCAGTATACTGGGCACAATATCTCTCATCACTGCAGATACACAATCCAAGGGTGGTCAGACTGTGAGAGAGAGAGAGACACAATCCAAGGGTAGTCAGACTGTGTGAGAGAGACACTTCGGTACGGAATCTAACAA